>NW_014010726.1:7314-8656 GCF_000611645.1 Monoraphidium neglectum
CCGCCGCTCCGCGACGCCGCCGCCCGGCAGCCGCACCCGCACGCGCACCGCGCCGGCGCCGGCCGGCGGCTCGGGCGGCAGCGTGGCGCGCAGCGCCGCGCGCAGCTCCACGGCCTGCCGCCGCGCCGCGTCCGCTGCGCGGCGCTGCGCGTCGCGCGCCGCGTCCGCCAGCAGCGACGCCTTGAACTCCTCGTCCTGCCCCGCCCTCAGCGCCCGCTCGCCTTCCAGCCGCTCCGCCGCCTCGCGCGCCGCGATGCCGCCGGCGCCGCCGCGGTGCTGGCCCAGCCACTCGCGCTCGCGGCGCTCCGCGTCACGCGCAGCCTCCGCGGCCGCCTGTGCGCGCGTGCACGGCACATTTGCATTGCGTTCCTCGGCCAAAGCTCACCAATAGGGGCCCCGCCAATCAATGCCGGCCAGGGCTGGGTCGTGCGGCGGCTGACGCGCCCGCCGCAGGTGGTGCATCCCCCGTCGCGCAGCGCCCCGCCATTCAGGCCCTCCCAGCCGGCGGCCAACACTCGCCGTTTGCAGTGTGTGGAGCTCACACAGTGGACCCCTCCTCAGCAACCAGGCGACGGACAACAGACGGCCACCGGGCCAGGGGGCACCCCCAGATCCCCAGCACGTCAGACAAGCGCCCTGCCCCTTCCCCGCGCCTCACCCGAATCTGCTCCAGCCGCCGCCGCGCCGCCTCCGCCGAGGCCTCCCGCTCCCGGGCCTCCGCCGCCGCCGCCGCGTCGCCGCCGGAGGCGCCTGTGGGGTGGTGTGGTTTGCAGCACGGCCGGGGAGCGGGCAAGGCGTGGTCAAGGTGGGTCGGACAAGGCGGCTGGGGCAATGGGCTCAACAGCACAAGGCCACCGGGCTCTATGGGTGGCCGCATCACAGAAACCAGCCGCAGCGACCGCCACTGCGCAAACCCAACACCCTACATCCCAAATCCTGTACGTGGGGGCGGCCCTAGAGCCTCAAGGGGGGACTATTGGCGCTCAAACCCCACCTGCGGGGCCGCCCACTGCAGCGAGGCGCGCCTCACGCAGGCGCTCGGCCTCCAGCGGGGCCGACGGCCCGGCCGCCGCGGCCGCCACCGGTGCGGCCGGCCCGGCGCCGGTCGACCCAGGGGTCCCCTGTGCCACGCCCTGCTGCTGCTCCTGCTGCTGCTGCTCCTGCTGCGCCTGCTGCTGCTGCTGCTGCTCCTGCTGCGCCTGCTGCTGCTCCCGCAGCTGCTGCTGCTGTTCCTGCTCCTCCGGCTGCCATGCGCCGCCATCCTCATGCTCCGACGACCGCCCCGCGCGCCGCCGCCGCGCATCCCCGCCGCCCCCGCCCGCCGCGCGGCGCTCCGCGGCCG
>NW_014010725.1:0-3574 GCF_000611645.1 Monoraphidium neglectum
AGCTTGCTGGGGGCTGTTGGGGTTTGGCCAGCTGGAATTGGGGCCAGGGATGCAAAGTGGTTTGCAGGTGAAGTGTGAATGAGGGGATTGGGGACGCTGAGATGTCCTGTCTGCTGGTGTTTGCAAGGCCTCTCATGAGCCACGCAGACAGCTGCAGCAGCAAGATTTTCTCGTGGTACTGAGGGCAATGTGCAGCACCATCAGCCAGCCCCGCGGCGGGGAGGTGAATTCCCAATTGCTGACGCACCCGCTTTCCTCCATGCGCTCCTCGCCTCACCGTCCCAACCACAGGCGTTCGTGCAGCGGTTCAGCGAGGCGCAGCGAAAGGTGCGCCAGCGCGTCGCGGCTGGGCAGCGCACGCGGCAGCACGAGGCCGCCAAGGCGGTTGCACAGCTCAAGGGATTCGCCGCTCTTAGGCCCCTGCCCATGGCTGCGGCGCTGGTTGCCGCAGACGGCGCCAGCTGCGCTGCTGAGGCTGTCGCGCCGGCGGCGCGCGGCGCCTCGCCATGCCCCGAGCCGGCGGTGGCGTTGTGCTCCGCCACTTTGGGCTGTGGCAGAGACTGCAGGACGCCGACGGGGCGCCCTCAGACTGTGGTCTTGAAGGCGTGACCAACACGTTGAGTGACGCAGGCAATGAAGGTTCACTATCTGATGCGTCCTGGTCTACAATTGTGTGATGAACGCATATGGCAAAGTCATACTGACCAGTGGCGCCAATGTTATGCACATGCTGGCTGCACACCTCCCTGCTCAAAACTTGCCGCTCATAGTTGTGGCAAGTCTCACGTGATCGCCAGTGAGCACGAAGTGTACAAGGTGTTTCAAACTTGTTTCTGTATACTGTGTCTGGCACATTCCTTGTGTGCTGATTCCTTGTCATGTTTCAATAATACGCAGCACAACATCGATGCACGATGACATCATCAAGCCTTGCGGCCCTTCTCATGCTGCCCAGCTCATGAGAGCGGCCCCTACCTGCGCTGGTCCCGCAGTCGACTTGCAATTTCGCGCCTGACTCGTTCCTGACCAACGCGAAGACACTTGGAAGTTGTTGAGACGACAGTTTGCGCCAGCGTTACTGTCTTGCATATCTGTTGTTTTCTTCCTTTCCGGCTGCCAACCACAACAGGCACATCACAGCACACCGAGAAGGTGTTGATTTGGATGTGCATCCCTGGGTGCACATTATTTGTGCCCTGGTTCATCGTGAGAGTGTTGGGCCGGGTGCAGGGCAACCTGCACATGTGCACTGGCTCGAGCCGAGCACTGGGAGGCCAGCAGGGACGACCGACTTTGCTGCGACACGCCACCATCACACTTTTTTCAAACCGCGCGGCGTGGGCTTTGCACGGGCGGCGCGACGGCCAGGCGAGCGCTCCACGCGCGTTGGCCCTGGTGATAGCCGACCCTCGCTCCCGCTGGCGCAGGTGGCCGTTCTCCAGCACTGCGCAGGCCTGGGGCGGCGCCCAAGGCCGGGGGTTGCCGTGCTGCTGGCTTCAAAAGCGCACGCTCCCCGGTGATAGCCGAGCAACCCACCTGCGTGGCGGCCGGGTCACTATAGCAGGGTGCCTGGGCCTGCACCAGTGTAAGTTCCAGCTCCCCGCCTTGAACTCGTATTTTCGCAACAAAATAATGTGGGCGCAATGTTTTGAGATCAGCTGTTTAGAACTGTAGATCTATATTACTCTTCGGAACCCCCAGGGCCTCACTGGTGCACTCCCTCCACAGCAATCTAAGTCAACTTTGGGAAGGCAAATCGTGAGTTTCCCGTCTCTTTATGGCCCTGTTGTGTTATCATAGTGCCTCGTTGCCGTGTGGACTATGCCCTCTCTTCAAAAATGTTGAGGCTAGGAGTCACCTTGACTTGACATGTCAAACTTGTTCGATCCCGCTGTCATGGACAAGAATGATAGCAAGGGCCTTGTCTGACATTTGACTGTAGATGTTGCGTGGCCTGTTGCTCAGCACAGCCTAGATCTCTGTGCAAGCCCCCACTAAGTGGGGGCATGTACTGGTATGCAAGGCGCACAGTATAATGATGATGCTTTTTCAATTGCATTTGGGTCAGTAGATCAGGTTGACTAGCCCGCTTGCTCGACACATCGAAAGACGAAAGCTGAACAGCGCTGCCGACAGCTGCACACACTTCGAGCGATCTGGACACCGCGCAGTTGCAACACCGCCCACAGCATACTTTGCCAGAACTCATTATCTCGATTGATGAATTTAAATCTCAATTTCGCGTACATTTTGCGAACGATACGGTGGAAGTCGCGATGAATTGCGCGATCTAAGCTTGTTGCCAGCCCACAGCGCCTCTTTATCAACTCCTTCAAAAAATTCAGACTAGCATCAAAAGCTTCCGCGAGCCTCTGGCGTCCACCGCGCTGCGATGGTTGCGCCAGCGACGCCTGCCGCGCAGGCGCACCTGCTGCGGTCACTGGTGCAGGACTGCATCGCCAAGCACCTCTACCCCACGGCGGTGTTCTTTGCGGATAAGCTGGTTAGCCTCACCAGCTACAGCGCAGCCGATGTCTTCCTGCTGGCGCAGGTGCGCCTTCTTCCACACGCACACGTCAGTTGATCATTTGGGGCCACGACGACGTGCGTGCTCTGCAGCCCAGCAAGCAAAGCGAAGCCGGGCCCTGCCAATCTTATATGCTCAACATCAGCAGCATACATTCAAACCACACACGTCTATGCACGCGCCGGCCCCCGCAGACTTACTATGTGAGCCGTCAATTCCGCCGCGCGGCGGTGCTGCTGCGCCAGCACGCCCCAATGGCGGACGCCCGGTTCCAGTACCTGGCGGCCAAGTGCTTGTCAGAGGTGGCCGAGTGGGACGAGGTGCTGGTGCTGCTGGCGGACGCGGAGCCTGACGACCTCGCGGCCAGTCAGGTGCGATGGGGGGCTGCATGCAGTGGGGTCGTGCAGGGAGCAAGCCTGACGGGCCGCCGGCGAGGGCGGCGGGCGGCGGCGCGGGCTCAGGGGGGCCCGCCATGGCTGCGGGCGTGGGGACAAAGCCCCCGGGGGGAACGCCTAGCGCTGCAGCAGGCGCGTCGAGCACAGGACGCTCAGATCTTTTTGGTTTGCTCACTCGATGCCAGCCGCATCCGCTCAACCCGCGCGTGCCGCCGCCCTGTCCCATCCCTGCCTTGTCAGTCCCCCTCCGCCGGCGCCGGCCCCGGCGCTGGCCGCGAGGTCTCCGGCCCCGCCGCCGCCTGCCTCCTCCGCGGCCGCGCGCACGAGGCGCTGGACAACCGCGCCGCCGCCGCCCAGTGGTACCGCGCCGCGCTGCGCCTCGACCCCTTTTGCGAGGAGGCGCTGGCCGCGCTTCTGGACCACCACCTGCTGACTAATGCGGAGGAGCTGGCGCTGGTGGATGGCCTCAGGCTGCCGCAGGAGCACCGGTGGCTGCGGCTGCTGTACCGCTGCCGCTGCAAGAAGTACAACCAGGGGGCGTCCATGGAGCAGCAGCTGGCGGAGCTGGAGGCGCCGCTTGGCGGTGGCGCAGGGATAGGGGCGGGCGGCGGCGGGGCGGGCGCCGGCGGGCCTGAGGGGATGGTGCTTGGGG
>NW_014010725.1:4444-8639 GCF_000611645.1 Monoraphidium neglectum
GGCCTGAGGGGATGGTGCTTGGGGAGGGCGACGAGGCCGGGGTGTTGCAGCCCTCGCAGCAGCGGCAGCAGCAGCAGGGCGGCGCCACCCAGCAGCAGCAGCAGCAGCAGCAGCAGCAGCAGCAGCAGCAGCAGCAGGTGGGGCAGCAGCAACAGCAGCGGCGGGGGCAGGCGGCGGTGCCAGCGGTGGCACAGCAGCGGCAGCAGCGGCGTGCGCCAAATGCGACGCCCGCGCGGGCTCCACGGCGGGGCGGCGGGCAACAGCAACAGCAGCAGCAGGAGCAGGAGCAGAGGCCCAAGCAGCCGCAGGAGCAGCAGCCCCCAAGCGGCAAGGACCCTGGAGCGTCGGGCCACGCCAGCACAGCCCATGGCGGCAGCAGCGGCAACGGCGGCGGCGGCGGGGCTGGCGGCGGCGGCGGCGGCTGCGGGCTGGGTGCGAACGCGAGCGTGCTCGCGTGCCGGGCGGAGTGGCTGCAGCACCTGGGGCGCCACGCGGAGTGCTACGCGCTGACTGAGCGCGTGCTGGAGCGGGACCCATACGCGGCAGAGTGCCTGGCCCCCCACCTGGCGGCGGCGCTGCAGCTGGGCCGGAAGAACGAGCTCTTCCTCAGGCGAGGGCGCCCCGTCGTGCGCCCGCGCGCGGCCGCCGCCGCCCTGCAAGCCCTGCTTTCCGATGGATGCGGCGCCGCTTGCTTATCAATGCCTGCTCGAGGCGGAACGCGGGGCCGGCCGCCAGGGTCGGGCCGCGGAGCGCCCGGCCTGCCGCCCAATTCCCTGGATTCACAAAGGCTTGCAGCGCTGCGGTAGGCGCAGCCACACCAACCCCCGAGCCGACACGAATGGCACCCCGCCCCAGACGCGGCCTGATCTGCAACCTCAAAACGCCGCAAACGCAATCCCACCTCTAGGAGCCACCAGTTGGTCGAGGAGTACCCCGACAGGGCCCTCTCCTGGTTTGCAGTGGGCTGCTACTACATGGCGGCGCGGCACTTTGAGGCGGCGCGGCGCTACTTTTCAAAGGCCACCAGCCTGGACAGGAACAGCGCGCACGCCTGGGTTGGCTTTGGGCACGCGTTTGCAGCGCAGGTGGGGGCCCGGTGCATGCGCATGCGCGTTGAGTGTTTGTGTGTGTCTCGCGCATGTGTGTGCGTGAGTGTGTGTGTGTGTGTGTGTGTGTGTGTGTGTGTGTGTGTGTGTGTGTGTGTGTGCGGTTGCGCACGGCGCCAGCATGTAAAGGGATGGCTTCGGGGATGTTGATGATTTTCAATACCCAACCTGCATAGAGTGCCAAGCAGAGCTCGTTGGGTTCTGCCCAAGGGGTGTGCGCGGCGCCAGGCGGGGGCCGGGCAGGCAGGCCTGCTGGTGTTGTGGGACAGGGCGCGCGGCCATCAGGGCGGGCGGCGCCTGTGAGGCCGACGACGCACTCAACTTCCCCTTGCGCCTCACATCGCATCGGCCATCAGGGCCCGTGTGTGAATTGCCGCATCCCCACACCCACATGCCAAACAGCCGACCGACCGCCCAACCAACCGAACCACACTTTACCCCGCCGTCACCGCGCCCCCAACGCCCCCAGGACGAGAGCGACCAGGCCCTCGCTGCCTACCGCACCGCCGCGCGCCTCTTCCCGGGCCTGCACACGCCCGTGCTGGGCATGGGCATGGAGTACAGCCGCATGAACAACCTGGGGCTGGCGGAGAGGCTGTTCCGCGCCGCGCACGCGCTGTGCCCGGACGACCCGCTGGTCTGCCACGAAATCGGGGTCCTTGAGTACCGCAACGGCCGCCACGCCGCTGCGGAGCGCTGGCTGCGCGCCGCGCTCGCGGCGACGCCGCGCTCGGGCGGTGGCGGCGGCGGCGGCGGCGGCGGCGCGCTCCCCGCGGCGGCCGAGGCGACGCTGCTCGCGCTCGGCCACGCGCGGCGGAAGCTGCGCGACTTTGGCGGCGCTCTGGAGGCGTACCGCGGCGCGCTCGCGCTCGCGCCCAACGCGGCGAGCACGCACGCGGCGGTGGCGTTCGCGCTGCAGCTGTCGGGGGACTGCGCGGGCGCGGTGCGGGAGTATCACATCGCGCTCGGCCTGCGGCCGGACGACGCGTTTGCGCAGGAGATGCTCGGGGAGGCGCTGCGGGAGGAGTGCGCCCGGGCGAGCGCTGAGCTGGACGACGGTGGCCTAGGGGTGTAAGGGCGCGGCCGCGGCTGCTGGGGAGCGCTGGGCGCGGCCGGCGGACGGCCTGGGCGCCGCCGCTGCGGCCGGCGCAGGCACAGGAGGAGTAACCAGCCCAACAACCAACCACTCTTGCGTCAGAGCAGATGTGTTGGAGCGGCTATACTACTTATATGACACGGATCGTCAAGCGAGGCGGCAGCGCGGCAGGCACACATATCAAGCACCTCTGCATCATGCACGCAAGCGCAGCACGGGTCACCACCACACCGGCCGCCGACTCGTCGTGCTGCAAGGTGCTTCTGCAGGCCAAAGCAAGTGCTGCCAGCCAAACTAACGTATCAGATCTCATGTTACGGGCCGAATTCAGCAGCTCTATTTCGTGATTTGCCTGCGTGCCGATCTTTAACGCCTCACCCCTTGCAGTTGCAGCCGGCCGCAACGTCATGGGCAATGCACAGAGCGCTGTGATGCCTCCGCCACCTCGAGCATCAGCCGCCTCAGCCGAAACGGCCTGTCCCGTCATAGACTCGGGGGCCGAGCAGCAGGACCAGCACCAGTCACGCTGTCCCGTACCTGAATCGGCCCGCACAAGCGCTGTCTACAACGTTTATGGCCAGCGGATAGACCTGCCACAAACACCGGGCCCTGCGGACCCGCTGGCGGCGCTGCGCAGTACTGATGTGCTCGACCCGAAGAACAACATGCCGCTCGCGCCCAACCAGCAGCCGTGCCCCGGCCAGCGGCGGCTGCTGTCGACGGAGCGCATTGAGTCCAACATTCCAAAGGGCGGCACCAGCGAGACGTGGGTGTACCCGTCGCCGCAGATGTTCTTCAACGGTGGGTGGGCGGCGCAATAGCGCAGCTGCCAGCAGCATGAGCGGGGCTCGGTGGTTCCAGCCGCCCTGGGGTTCGAGGGTGTGGGGCCCCGCCGCCTTTCTTGGATGATACATCATGCGGCCTGAGCTCCGGAAAGGCAGCTGCTATGGAACCAGCGTCAGGCGCGGCATGCCAGGGTGGCCATCCCGGCGGGCAGCAAACCCCCAGCCCGCCGAACCGCCCCACCTCGCACGCCCGTCCACCCGCCGCGCAGCCCTGCGGCGGAAGGGCAAGGGGGACGACGTGAGGGAGGAGGACATGGAGTCGGTTGTGCGCGCACACAACAGTGAGCGGCGGCCGCACGCCGGTGCTAACAGCCACCGGGGGGGTGGGGCGTGCATGATGGAATCGGCTGGGCCGCGGCGCCTAGCACGGTGGCCCGGGGCCGCTTGCGGCCCCTTGCCTGAAGGCCCAGCTGCTGCAGGTTGTGGAGGCAGCTCTTCACGCCCGCGCTGCACGCGCTTTCCCACAACGCGGCTGCACGTGTACCCTTTCCCACCCAATAATGGTTGTCTTCATGCCCCTTGGATTCCTGCAAAACCCGGAGCCATGAACGAGGTGACGTGGCAGCGCGTGCTGGACTGGGAGCAGCTGCACTGCGACAGCTGCCGCTACCCCACACTGCTCAAGTTCCAGGGCCGGCCCGACGACCTCAGGCGAGCGGACGGCGGCCTTCACTTTCATCTCTTTCGGCGCGCTTTGGTCCAGGGGCACCGTTTTGGCGCGTGTGCCCACCCTACTGCACGTCGACGCGCCAGCTGCCCTATCGTGCCGCGCCCAACGCGGCCTCATTCTTGTCCCCGTCCCCTCCCCCCCCTGCAGCCCCCTGGCACGGCTGCGCGGCTGGCTGGGCGGCCCGCTGCCGTTTGACCGCCACGACTGGGTGGTTGATCGATGCGGGCGGGAGGTGCGTTACGTCATCGACTTTTATTACTACGATGACAAGGCCGGCACGCCAGAGGTGGGTGCAGCGCAGCTGCGACACTCCACAAGGGCGCGCGTACAGCGGTCACGCACACCCCTGCCTGGCGCACAGCCCTGCCTTGCGCGCTCCGCTTGGCCCAGGGGCTGCCTGGCTGCTCTGCCAGCCGAGCCTGCGCGGCCCATGCCCGCGCTCGCGGCCTTGCAGCTCGGCCTCCCTTCCCCTTACTGG
>NW_014010724.1:0-6114 GCF_000611645.1 Monoraphidium neglectum
TGGGGTGGCTGTGGAGTAGGGGCTGGGATGAAAGGGGGAAGCCCGGTCCTTGGCGGCGAAGCTGGCAGGGATGTGGGCGCCGACTTAAGCAGGGGTGTCACATGCAGGATGCACGCGTGGACGCTTGGGAGCGCGAGAGGGGGTGGGAGCAGTGAGCGTGGGTGCATCCTAGCCGCAGCAATCGCGGGCGTGCGGCTTATCGTGTTGCGGGTAGGCGGGGGGCACCAGGCGCGGCGGATGGGCGCGGGCGTAAGGGGGGGCTGGCGCCGGGCAAGGCGGACGGGTGCATAGCTTCAAGTGCTGCTGCGCTATGGTTTCAGCTGCACCTGCTGACTGGGCCCTCCCTCCCTGACCCGCCACACACCCCCAAACGGCCCGCCATCCCCCCGCGCGCCACCATCCAGGTCAGCGGTGTCCCCCCCGACGCGTTCAGCGCGACGGGCCAGCTGTGGGGCAGCCCGCTCTACCGGTGGCCGGCCCACGAGGAGGAGGGCTACGCCTGGTGGGCGTCGCGGCTGGCGCGGGCCTTCTCGCTGTACGATGAGACGCGCATCGACCACTTCAGGTGGGCGGGGGTGCCGGATTTTGGCAGGGGTTTTGTTTGGCAAGGAATGTGCAGACGTGGGGCCGGTAGGGGGCGTGTCTCGGTGGGAGGAGGGGGCACCAAGGGTGTTGTTGCGAGGGCAAGGGGTGTAGGGGATGGCATTCAAGAGTCCAGGGCGCGATGAGTGGGTTTTTGGGGTGTGTGGGCAAGGGGTAGGTCCCGCTGGCCTTCCGGCAGGGCTGCATGGGCCAGCCGGTTTCAAGGGGGCGCCTTGTGCCGCCTCCTGCTTGGACGCTTTCAGATGGGCGTGATGCGTTCGCGACTTATCCTGGTGGGACGGGCTGGCCAACAGCGCGGGCCGCACGCGGCTGCACTGGGAGCCACCCAACCGCGCCTGGGCCGGCTGCCGAAAGCGAGCGCCGCTACCCGTCCCCCGCAGGGCGTTTGCGGGCTACTGGTCTGTGGACGCCACAGAGGAGACTGCCATGAATGGCTCATGGTGGGCGGAGGGGCAGGGGTGAACGTCGACAGGGCTGGGCGGGTTGGCCAAGTGCACATCACGTGTCAACCATAGCAAAGTCAGCGAGTACTTGCCCGTCCTAAACCCCCAGGATGCAAGCATGCAGAACCCAAGGCTCAGCCTTGCGCTGCCCTTGGCCACATGCGGCTCGTAGCCTTCTTCGAGCCACCCCCACGCCCCCGCCCCTGGTATCCTGCTCCGCGCCCCTGCGGCTCTGACGATTCCACCCGCCCCCGTGCAGGCGCCAGGGCCCCGGGCTGGCGCTGTTTGTGGCGCTGTCGCAGCGTCTGGGGCGCGTGCCCATCATGGCTGAGGACCTGGGGGTGATCACCCAGGACGTGGTGGCGCTCAGGTGGGGGGTGCACGGGCCCGCGTGCGCGCGTGCTTGTGTGTGTGTGTGTGTGTGTGTGTGTGTGTGTGAGAGAGAGAGAGAGAGAGAGAGAAAGAGGGAGCGTATGTATGTTCTCTCGCGCGCTCCGAGGCAATCCACCTGTGTGTCAAGGGCGGTATCCTTGTCTTGTTTGCTGCAGCAGGCTCCTCCCATGGCCCAGGACCTGGGTTCGCTGCGGCTCGACGTGGGAGCAGTGCGGGCTGGGGGGCTTGCAGGGGCACAGCGGCCTGCAGCAAAGGCAACCGACCTGAAGCGCCAGGCAGCCACAGCAGTCGGCCACCAATGCGTGCAACCTTAGGGCATCAGAGCCTGCCCCACCGACCCTGCGCCTGCCGGAACGTGCTGCTAACTGGCATTTTCGCAGGGAGGCGATCGGTGCGCCGGGCATGGTGGTGCTGCAGTTTGCCTGGGGCGGCGGCCCCCACAACGTGCACCTCCCCCACATGCACTACGAGAACTGCTTCTGCTACCCCGGCACGCACGACAACGAGACTTCGGTCGGCTGGTTCAAGGGCAGCGCCAATGCCACTGACAAGGCGCGCCCAGCCTCCGTGGGACGCGGCCGCTCGGCATTTTGAGGGGTCTCAGGCTCCAGGGCGGCAGCACTGCTGCCAGCAACAGACCCAGCGTGCATGTGTGCAACGCCCGGCTTCCCTCTTGGATGCGAATCAGCTCGCCCTGAGTCTTGCCACCCTGCTGCTCCTGTGCTGTATCTGTGCATTCTCTTCACATCACGTGCTCAACAACCCCATGCTACACTCCCCCCCACGACCACCCCCCTCAGGCCTACATTCAGCAGTACCTGGAATCTGACGGGTCGGACATCGCCTGGGACTTCATCCGGGCTGCCTTCCAGTCTGTCGCCAAGACCTCCATTGTCATGATGCAGGTGGGCGCTGATGCCGGGGTGGTCGTGGTGGGCCGTAACCGGTCGCGTTACATGTGTGCCAGCCTGATCACGGGGCTCCCATGTAGCGGGTCCTTGCAGAACGGGTGCTGGGGATGCGCCGGGGCAGGGCATCCTGCTTCACCTGCGATCGGCAGGCTTGCCCCGACCTTGTTAGCTGGGCACGTCTTGAATCGAGCCGCCCGGGCCAATTGACCCGCTCCACTGCCGTACCCAACCGCTTCCAACCGACCCCAACCGACCCCCCGTCCGCCAGGACGTGATGCGGCTGGACAACAGCGCGCGCATGAACACGCCCGGGCTGGCTGCCGGCAACTGGGCTTGGCGCGTCGGCGACAGCGGCGTGTGGGAGCGGCTCGAGGAGGAGGCGGGGGCGCTTAGGAGGGAGGCGCACGCCAGCGGCCGCCTCGCACGCGGAAAGCGCTTGGGGCACGTTTGAGCTTGGCAGGGGTACAAACGGGGGGGGGGGGAGCAGAGCGCGACGCGTCCAGTCGCGCCGCTCGTCGGGGCCTGGGCACTGCTGCCTTGCTGAGTGTGCCACGCCGATCCAATTGGACGGGCGTGCATGTGATCCGCAGATGCGCTTGGTGCAGCAGCGGCTGCTCCCCTCGAATTCGTTTTGAGGAGTTAGTGCAGGAAAAGCAGGCCTGCCATTGCTGTTACAAAACACCGCTTTTTGCTCGCGCTTGCTCGGCCTACTCAAGGTCTCGCGCTGCCGTGCAACTATGTAAGTGTATTTTTACAACGTGCATTGCTGCACCCAATGGAGGCGCTGCAGCACATGGCAGGGCCTGACTTGCTGCGTGGGAGCAGCACCAGGAGCTGCACAAGACTGTGCCCTTTAACAGCGCCACCCCGTCACACGTATTCACATGTGTGTGCACACACCACGCGGGGTGTGCGCGCAAGTGTGTGTGTGTGTGTGTGTGTGTGTGTGTGTGTGTGTGTGCGTGTGTGTGTGTGTGTGTGTGTGTGTGTGTCTGTGTGTGTGCGCGTGCGCAACCCCCGCTCGTGCCTGGGCATGTGCGTGCTTCCGTATGACAATGTATGTGCGTACGACTACGTATGTGCGCTAGGCGGCGGTCCTGCTGATCAGGCCAAGTTCGGCGCAAAGCTGTGGCCTTGAGCAGCAAGCCCACTGTGCACGCGATTTATGAGCGCCATTCGAATATCAGCCAACCTTCGTGCTACAGTATAAAGTATCCACTTATCAACGGAAGTGTGGCAGGCTGCAGTTTGCATAATTTGAACGTGCCGCATCATAGAGGGCAATTTGGCTCTACTGTCCATGTGCATACTTGCCAGCGTATTCTTAATACGCACGCCTGCTCTGGTGGGGAGCCAGCTGACATTGTTGCGAGCACACCAGATCGCTGCAGCGCACTGCCGAGGCCTTGTCCCCGGGCAGCAGCAACTCAGCCGGACCCGACAGCACCCAGGGTACAACAGATATGGCGCAGCACTCGATCCAGTACTCGGAGAAGTATTACGACGATGTCTACGAGTACAGGCGAGGCCTGCGCCGCTGCCGTGCTGTTGAGAAGGCGCTACATGAATTGTTGATGGTATCACGATCGCGGGCGACGCTGAACGGGCCCTGGTAAAGCGTGGGCCACTCCCACTCACTTGGCCATGCCTGCGCGCCGTTTTCGCGCGCCTGCAGGCACGTGGTGCTGCCCCCGGAGATAGCCAACCATTTGCCAAAGAACAGGCTGCTTGAAGAGGTGCGCCTAGAGCTTCGTTGGTGCTCGATCTGGCGGAAATTCTCCGCAGGGGTCCACGGCTGACTCTCGTTCATGTTGAATGCTTTGCAGAACGAGTGGAGGGCCCTGGGCGTGCAGCAGTCGCGAGGCTGGGTGCACTACGCCGTCCACCGCCCCGAGCCGCACATCATGCTGTTCAGGTGGGCGGGCGCCGGGCGCGAGCAGACAGCATGCTGCCGGTGACCCGTCAACCTTGCGGCGCCCTCAGCCGCTTCTGCTTGGCGCCTGAAAGCTAGACTGTTGATTGCATGCACTGCAGCAATTGTCGGGTGCAGCTGCACTGTTGCCTGAACCTTGCTCGTCCTACATGTGCGTGCTTCCGCAGGCGCCCCAAGGGCTATGGGCAGCCGCAAATGAACGTGCAGCAGCCGCACCAGGCCCTTGTTGGCGCGCAGTAGGCAGGCTAGTATTCTTGCAGCGCCTGCCGGTCGCCTACAGCAGCGCACAGGGACGTGGCGTTGCGGGCGTGTAACTCCAGGCGGCAGACGGTGGCGCGCTGCTGCGGCTCCATGCAGGGCAGCTGTTGGACGCTGGCGGCCTGAATTATGAAATGCGCCGACGCTCAGCACGTGCGCTCTCGACACAGTGGATAACGCGCAGCGACGAAATCAGGGAATGAGCGGGTGAGCATCTTAGCCCCTTCTACACCTTGTGTATTTTCACAATTGACCGCTTGCGCCGTGTTGCGCCTGCGTCCCTGTTGTGCAGACGCGGTGCACGCGGCTTCCTTCCAGGGCCGCCCGAGCGTTCAAGCCCCTCAGGCTCTTTCTTTTGAATGTGGGTCTGTCAGCAAGCAGCTGTTTTTTTTTCGCACGGCGCCACCACCGCAACCTTGGTAATGGCACATTGTTTCCGCTCAGGCAATGTCGCTATACAAGAGCCTTGCACAGTTTGGGAGGGGGGCAGTCTGAGGCAGGTGCGACTGGGTAGCTTTGGAGGTGCCATCTTGGCGCAAACACGCGTGTGAGCAGCATCCACAGGTATCAATCAGTTGTGGCTGCCCAGGCGCTTTGCTGGGCCAGGTGCAGAAGCTGCCCAGGAAATCATAGCCCTCGCCTGCTGATTGCTGGTCAACCTCGGCATCCACCAAGTTATTGGCCATTTACACGGCGGCGCGTATCACAAGCAAAGGCCACCTCAGCACAAGCAGCGGTTGATAGGCGGTATCTAGGGGTTTTAAGCCGTTGCCGCAGACAGACCAATTGGGGTAGCCACAGAAGGGCCAGGGCGTCAACGGGCGGATACCAAAAAGCGGACAACATGAAACATATACAGGTGCGGGCAAGCCACTACCCCTACCCCAAGCAGCAGCGTTGTGCGTGCAGCACCTGCTGCCATGTCGAGAGAACGTGATTCAAAGGGCTCCTGCATGGCGGCCGCCGGAGCCCCTATGCTGAGTCAGATAGGGCCGTCCAGGGTGCATCGCCAGGTTCAAGCCTCTCAGCACGGGCCCAGAGGTTGTCCGCGGCGGCGGGCGGTTGCAGTTGTCTTCAAGGAGAGTGATGCGCCTTTCCAGAGCGGCCGCAAGCCACGCTCTCTCGCATGCAAATCGCAGCAAGTCAACGTGTCAACTTTCTTGCGCCGCCGCAAACGGCTGCGGCGCGTGCAGTTGGTGCCGGTGCCAAGGACTCTCTCACGACGCGGTACTGTTCTTTCAGTGCTCGCACCCAACACCACATGTCTACGCCCCGATGCAAGGCGTGGGGTCCGCCTCGCCTTGACTTGCCCCTGCGCGATGCTGCATGGGCAAGGGCAGGCCACCAAAGAGGATGGTTGCGCGCATCACTTGAACTCGAGCATCATGTTGCTGTCCGGCGGCAGGCCGACGCAGGCGCGGCAGAAGTTCTCGAGCATGGCGCGCTGCTTGGACAGGGCGTTGACGACGGGCACGCCCTGGGGGTGGGGGGTGGGGGTGTGGGCGCGGGGTGGGCGTGAAGAAGGCATGAGTTGATGGTGGGGAATGACCAGCAACAGATGTGGAGGCGGGGG
>NW_014010724.1:6324-7979 GCF_000611645.1 Monoraphidium neglectum
GGCGGGGGAAGCAGAGGCGCCGGCTCAGCGCTGGCTGGCAGGCTGTCGGCGCGCAGCTACACCAACTCGGGAGCGGCGTGGCCGAAAAGGGCAGCTCCCCTGGTTCCCGGGAGCTCCTGTCATGTCACCACAGCCGAATCAAAAACATGAAGATCCCCAGCCAAGAAAAGCTCAACTACCAGCCTTTCCGCAGCCGGACAACCGCAGCCACGCTAGGTCCCACGCCCACACAACCCCCTCCAAAACCCACTCATGCGCCCCGCCAACAGCCCCCCCCCACACACACACACACCTGCGGCACGAGCGGCGCCTTTGTGAGGTACGACAGCAGCGCCGCCACCGGGTGCAGCTCGTGCAGCGCCGCCTCGCCGTCGCGCCGGAACGTCACCCGCGTCAGCAGCTCCGCGATCAGCACCAGGTCCAGGATGATCGGCGCCGCCAGCAGGCTGTCCTCGCAGGTGTTGTGCATCACGATGGTGTTGCGGCCGCCCATGAAAATCTCCGACGTGTACTCATCCATGGCGCGCTTGGAGTCGCCGACGTAGGGCACGTACTTGATGACAACCACGTGATCGGGGTGCTCCCCGGGCTCGTACAGCAGGCTGTTGCTGGCCACCATGTCGTCCACAACATTGGACTTCGAGATCTCCTTGCTGCGGAACGTCGCCGGCGCGGAGAGGTTCATGCCGTCGTTGTTCCCGAGGTGGTTGTAGCTGACGATGCTCGTCGGCTTGAGGCCGGCGCCGACGAGGAAGTCCACAAGGACGGACTTCATTTTGGTCTGGCCGGACTTGAAGTCGTCGCCGGCGATGAGGACGCCGCGGGAGACCGCCAGCTCGAGCAGGCCGGGCACAAAGGTGTTCTGGGGGGAGCCGTTAATAAAGGGCACGCCCTCGAGCACGCAGGCCGCCGCGTAGATGGTGGAGGGCGCGACCTCGGACTCGTCGCGCTCGATGGAGGCGAGCAGGTTGTCTGCGGTGTCGTTCAGGCCCTCGGCCAGCTGGCTGTAGCGCTCGGTGTTGGCGGTCCAGAGGACCACCACCTGAGGCGCCAGGCGGCGGCCGGGGGGAGGTCGGGGCGTGCAGGCTTGAGCGGCGCAGGCAAGGAGCGACCACAAGGGGGTTGAAGGGCTCCTTGGCGGGGCTTTACGTACGCCGCAGCAAGGCAGCTCACAGGCACGCATACAGAAACTCAACAATGCCAGTCGTGCTCCAGGCCTGCACACTACTGCGCTGCACACTACCAGTGGCCACAGGCCCCCGACACCGCATCATCAGCCCCGCAGATGACCCGCCAGGCCCCCTCCCGCTGCGCGCCTTGTCAACGCCGCTGGACTCCTTGAACTCGCGGATGTGGCCGCGCACCGCGTCCAGCTGCTGCTGGCGGCTGCCCTTGATCAGGTTGTCGGCGCGCGCCTCCTGGTTGGCCGCGATGAACGCCGGGTCGTAGATGCCTGCCGCGTGGGGTGCAGCACGGGCGGGTTGAAGGGATGAAAACAAAGGGGTGCATGGGTGGAGTCCTCTGGTGGCGAAGGGGGGACGTGGCTGGACCAGAAGCGCCAGCCCGCCGCTGCCGTCGCCACACCCGGCTTCCTGCTGAGCCCCAAGGGCGACCCGCACATGCCTCTGCACGAATACTGCACCGCCCCCGCAGCC
>NW_014010723.1:0-7765 GCF_000611645.1 Monoraphidium neglectum
AGTACACGCAGCACGACTACGCTGTGGCGCAGCTGGAGACCCTCAGCGCCTCCGCCATTGCAGGCATGCGCTACACGCCCACCTTTGGCATCTTCAGGGGGGGGCGCAAGGTGGACGAGGTGGTGGGCAAGGAGCCGCGGCGGCTGGAGGACCACCTGTGGCTGCACACAGACGACTGAGGCGCCCCGGCGAAGCGGTGATGGGCCACGGCCCAAAGGGGTTAAATAGCACACATGAAGAGGAGAGGCCGCCAGGGCGAGCCGGGTCGCAAACTCGACAAATTCAGGCGGCAGCGGCGCCGTCTGCGTCGCACTCTGGGCTGCAGCCCAGTCGCGGCGCTTTGTGTTTGGTAAAAAAGCCCAAGCGGGCAGCTGCCCCAGCCCGCACCCCTCGGTTGGAACCCTTGGGGGCTTCTTTGTGCACCGGCCTGTCATGCTACGTTGCGTACAGATCGCAAGGGCGGGCCTCCCCCCATCCTTGATTTGCAAAATGGGCCGGCTGGCCGTGTGCTGCTGGACTTGAGCGACTGCCGCAGCCAAGGCAGGGTCCTGCTGTTGTGCAGCTGGGCGGCTGTGCCTTGTGTCACAGCACTGCCAGCCTGGTACCCCCTTGATCCCACTGGGCTGCATAATCGCCTGGTTCTGCTCCCTGTCGCGCATCACATGGGATCGGGTGCAGAATTCCACACCGGAAACCCGGCCGATGCTGCAGCTGATTCCGTCGCCGGGCCTGGCACCCTCTGGAACCCACCACCCGGCTGAGCGGGCGCACAAACTGCTTTGCATCTGCTTGCACCTCCGTTCCCGCTAGCCGCGCTGGCGCGTGATCCGCCTACGGACGCCCCGCGTCAGGGCTTGTGATGGGACCGTGTTACCCATCTCAACAGGCAGACTGCCTTGCTTGGCGTGATGACGGCAGAGCGTGCGCGCTACATGGGAAGGGCGGCGCTGCGTGAATGCCGCCACTTTCAACAGAAATAAGCTGAAAAGACCGCATGAATCAAATAAGCTGAGCAAACCATGAAAGGAATGGCGCGCTGGCGGCAACCCTTGCAGGGTCGTGGGTGCCGGGCGCCGCAAGGCGCAGACTGTCATTGCAGGGGTGTGTATTGTGCGCGCGCCAGAGACGAGGTGGGCGGGGCGGCGCGGCGCGGCGGATTCCAGGGTCGGCTGTGGCGCCTTGAAGAGCAAGCAGGGCGGCGCAGCCCAAAATGCACGGGGTGGGCAGGCTGCGCCCGCTGTTCAGGTGTACAAGTGGCCGCGCATGGGGGGCCGCAGCGGGGTGGTCCCAGGGTAGATGCGAAGGCGCCGCTTGCCGATGTGCCTGGGCAGCGGCTGAGCACACGCAGGCGCTGTGCAGAGTGCGCGCGCGCAGTGTGGGTTGATAGCGAGCAGGCGACATATCTACAGGTTGGCAAGCACAACCTGGGCGCGAGCTGGGGTATGGTGGGGCGCTGTGTGTGGCGCGCTAGCGGGCCTTGAGGTGCGCCTTGCTGCTGTCGATGCCGTGCACCGCCGCGCGGTAGAGGTACCTTGGGAGTTGGATCGGACAGGGGGTGGATGTCGTGCAGGTCAGGAGGTGTGGGAGCTGATGCGAGTGAGGGCACGTTGAAGGGGGGGAGCGGAGGGCAGATGGAGAGCACAGCCTTCATGTCAGCAGGTTTCCATGCAGTTGTGTGACAGCGCGGCAATGGGAGGGTGGACGCCCTATTCAACAGCTGCGCCTTTTCATACTACAAAAAAAGGGCATAGTATGCCCCCAGCAAACACTCACCTGCCGCTGAACATATCAAGAAACGTGCTTGCGACTGCCAACAACCTGCTGCTCCACGGCTCTGCTGACTGCTTGGCGAGGCTGTCCTGCAGCCGCGGCTTGCTGCCATGCAGGTTACGCTGCTGCTGATGCCGCTCGCCCCACTCCTGCTGCTGCTGCTGCTCCAGCCGCCCCTCCTCGCCATCGTCCTGCGTCTGACACCGCCACCACGCAAACCAGGCCACAAACAATGACACAGCAACCAGCACGAACCGCATGGGGCACGCCATGACGGCTCTGCGGCGTGCGCCGCAGTCGTGCGGCGCACACGGTTGGGCTGCGCGTCACGCCCAGCGAGGCAGCGCAAACCGAAGGTGCTGGCGTAGCAACGAGGAAAAACCAACTTCAAGACACTGCAGCCCCAGGCGCTGTGGCCTCACGCCCGACCAAGCGACCAGCTGCAAGTGTGTCCGAGCAGGAGGTGCTCTCGTCGTTGAAGTGAGCTGTCGCCAAAGCGAGGAAACAAACAGCTGATGTTGCAAAACCTTGCAGGACAATCAGTGAGCGACTGCCCTTGGGCTCGGTCTGAAAGTGGCCGAGACCCGAGATTGACAGACTGGTGCGACGAACGAGGCTTGACCATGCGCGTATATATCAGATATAATTACCCATTTGAAATCTTGATCAAGTTGGAGTCGGGGCGCGCAGCTGCTGGCGCCGGGTGTTTCAGGGTGACGACATGCGAAGGTGGATGCTGAAGGGTGATGCTTGCGCGCCACCGCTGCAAACGCTCGAATGAGCGATCCTCACAAAATGCTGGTTGTGCATGTGTGGCCACTTGCCGTAGCTGTCGTAGGCACCGCCTGTACCCGCAACTCCTGTGTCAAGTGCCGCCAGCCACGGCCACCGCGATGGCACAGCCAAAGTCACATCCGGTCGAGTGCCATCCCGTGGTGACCCTAGCCATACTTTCCGATTGCATAGCCACGCTCTGTTCAACAACTTGAGTAGCTATACCAGTACAGTTTCATTAGATGGGAGCCAGTGGCGTATGCTTGTCTCTTCCCAAGCCCTCCCAGCCCGCCCGAGCGCCTGTGGCCCAGCTCCCCCACTCACTCGCATTGTTGCAGTGTGCATCTGTGCAGCACATTGGTGCCAAGTGAACCCCAACAGCATGCTTGTTTGCGGCAATGCTCGACCACTGAGTAGCCCCGTGCCTTCAATCAAGCGCTCCACGTGATGGTGGCACATGTAAGAAGTGAGCTCCCTGGGCATTGGGTGACTTGAAATGATGAAGCTGATCCCAAGGTATCTGGTACATGTGGGTCCAACACACTGTATTTTCAATCAACAGCAAGTGGAACAAGCGTAGAGCCGATTGTCGCGAACAAACGACAACTACAGTATCCCCTTGCACGCACCCTCCCCCCTTCCCGTGACAGCATGAAAGCTGCCCGGCTGTCGACCACCGCAGTTCGGAATGTCATGTACTAGCTGCCCCCTTCCTGCACCATGTGTGCCATAATTGGCCTCCTCAGCACAGCAGCCGCTGCACTTGCGTGAGCATGCTTCAATGACCCCAGCTGGCACTCCCTCCACATACTTGGAATGGACCCACTCGCTGCTCAGCTTCGCCACCCTGTCACTCACCCCAGCCAGCCGTGAGACAAGGCATTACGAGACATTGGACGCCGAGAAGCACGCACACACGCACGGCAGCGCAGGGGGGCTCGGGGACTGATCATGAGCAGGTGCGCGGGCGCCCTCCTTCATGGCAGGGTGGCCGGGAGTGCAGCCCCACCCAAGCGCCGACGATCGCCGCCGCGCCGTGTGGGCGGCCGCCCCTCCTCAAGCCGCTCCTGGAGGCGGGAAAGCCCTCCGCGCCAATGGAGTGCGCCAGTGGGGGTGCTGCGGGTGGGGCTCGCCGGCCCACCAGCAGGCTGGCCAGCAGACCATGGGGCTCAGTCAGCCCGGCTGCGTGCCGGATGAAAACGCCCCCTCCCCTCCCCCCCCCCCGCTCTGCTGACGGCGAGGTGGCCCGTAATGGCGACAAAGGGGATGCCAGCGGAACCTGACGTGTGCACGCAAACTAGATAGAGTGCGTCGCGGCTCGGAACATCAAGGGGGCGCGGCAGCTCTGAGGCCGCGGGGCCCTTGAGGAGAGCAGTGTGATGAAAATCCAAGCGCGAATTCGCGACGCCAAGGCAATGCGCTGGGACTCGGCAAAGGCGTTGAGCGTTTGGAGAAGGCAGGGAAGGTGCGTAATGTATGCGCTTCCGCCCCAAGAGCCGCCCTCCGGCGGGGACGGGGCCGTCAAACGAGGTGCGCGGCGGGCCTGCAGAGCGCGGGGTGGCGAGGTTGGCAGTGCTCGCCTGCTGCGCGTGCGGGGCCGCCAGCTGCCGCAGACCACTGAGCGTCGTCGGCAGAGAAAGCGCGGTGCATCCGGAGGAAGTAGCGATCGCCGCGCGCCCCAAATGCAAGTGCGGTACCCAAGAACGCGCGCCTCTGCAAAGCTCAAAGCGCGCATGCATGCGTGCGCGAACTTGGGGAGTGCCACGCCGATACCGGCGCCAGGCAATTCCTAGCGGCGGCAAATATCTAGGTCGCAAAGCGATGCTTGCGAGAGCACGCTTAATCTGAGGTGCGGCAGTGAATGGACCCCCAATCAGAGGGAACACGCGCGTCCTGCCCTGCTCAGAGGAGCCGTGACACACGCCGTTTTTTATCGTCCGACAGCATCCGCCGAAATCCCCCTGCTGCAATCGTTGTGACGCCAAGCCTGTGTTGCCCCTTGTGTGGTGTCAAGTGGCTTTCATGCATTCAAGGGTTTAAGGACGTGTGGTTGTCTGTCGCGTGAGCCCTACTGGCAACGCGCTACTCATGCATCAAGCTCTGGAAGAAGGGCAGCCAGCCCCGCAAGGCACTGCAGCCCCACGGCCACTCAGCTCCGCTGCGGCGTCTGTCAAGGCTCAACAAGGCACGCAGGAGAGGCTCGCGCATGGAGCCTGCCTGCGGGCGGCGACAGCGGCGCCGCCCGGCGGGCGCTGTCTGCTGAGCGTACGGAGCGTCGCCGCTGCCGCCGCCTAGGCCGTGCTGGGGTCCTGCAGTTTGTCGTGGAACGTCCTCATGATCACCTACAGGTCAGGGAGTTTGGGCGGCAACGGAGCGCAGCCAAGGGCGCATTTAGGAGGCAGTCAGGGGGCAGCAGTTGGGGGGGAGGGGGCAGCAGGCAATCAGGGGGCACAGCTAGGGGGCTGTTGGATTAGGATGGTTGCAATCGGGCGTGAGGAACGAGGCGCGTTTGTCAATGGTTCGGGGCTGCAAGGCTCCAAGGAAGTGCAGCAGGCAAAGCGGGACCAGGGGCTCGCAGCCTGGCAGCCCGCTGGTGGGAGCCACATCGCCTGACGCCTGCATAAATCCATAGGTGGCACCGCGCGGACAGCTGGTGGTGCGCCGCACTGCGTGGCTGGCCCTGTCCTGGTGTCTAACCCGCGGCTGCCCCATGGCCCCCGAGGCGCACCTCCTTCTGCTGCTCGCGCGTCAGCTTGGCAAAGTGCACCGCGTAGCCTGACACACGGATTGTCAGGTTGGGGTACCTGGGGGGGGGTGGGTGGGCACAGGTAGGGTGAGTTGAGTGAGGACCAGGTTGGTGGCTGAATCGTGGGACGCGATCGCCAGGGTGTTGGTTGGGGAGGGGGGGAGTGGCGAGCAGAGCTGCGGCCGGGCTGGTTTGCAGTGGGCCGCTGGCGCGCGGCGCGCGCAAGAGCGTGCAGGCTGGCGGCGCCCTGCTCCCCCGCCCAGGTACATGCGCCACCCAACAACAGTGCGCGAAGGTCAAGGGGGTCATTCCCTGACTGTCCCAGCCCAGCCACCCACTTCTCGGGGTGCTCCATGGCGTCCTCCAGCATCTCACGCGACAGGACCTGGGGTTTTTGCCAAGGGGGGGATCAACAGAATCCTGGGAATCGGGTTAGAAGGGAGAAGCACGAGTGCAAGACAAGAGTGAGGAGCGCTGGGCTGGTGACAGACTTTGCTGACCGCGTAGCGCAGTGCCACGCACTCCAAGCCCTCGAGGCTGCTGCCAGCAGCACAGTGTGCCGCAGAGTCCCTGGCTGCCCAACGCCTCTCCCCCATCCCCCCACCCTTGCACCCCTAGGCAGCCGGGCCCCTCTACCCCCTCACGTTGACGTTGATGTGGTGGCCGCCCTTCTGGAAGTAGCCGTCAAGCACGGCCGCCAGGTTGCGCGCACGGTCCGCCTCACCACCACGGCCCAGGATCTGGCGGTGAGAGGTGCAGGGTGTGAGAATGTGAGTGCCAGCGCGTGACTGCGTGCGTGTGTACGTGTGTGTGCAGGTGTTGATGCGTGTACATGTGCTTGCGCACAAGAGTGAACAGGAGCTGACATGATGTGGGCACCTGCTGCATGTCACGACGAATTGAGCAAATGGAGCAATGACGTTTCTTGAACAAAGCAGTTGCCTCGCGACGCAAACCCAACGGCCAACCCACCCCAAATGAATGGAAGGCCGCGCCGCACCTGTGGCACGAGGCTGAAGGTGTTGCTGATGCCGTCGAGGCAGTATACGTAGGGGATCTTGGCGACGCTGTTGAGGGATGCCAGGGCGCCGTGCTCGTCGCGGCCGTGGAGGGGGTTGGCGCCAGGCGCAAAGGGCTCGCCCCGCTTGCGGCCGTCAGGGGTGGAGCCCGTCTTCTTGCTGCGAGGGCAGGCGATCATTGTGGGGGACTTTGGTTTGTAAGCACAGGCGGGACCCTGTCGCGCCAATCGTGGGCGGCCGAGCGCAAAGCAGAGCTTGCAGGGCCCCTCGTGCCTCCAAGTGCTTGCAGCCTCGAGGCTACGCTGGCTTTTGGTGAACCAAGCGAGCAAATGCCAAGCCAGCGCTGACCCAACCCGACCCAGGCCACCCCATCAACGCGCCCCCCCCCCCAGCCCGCCTCACCCGTAGACCACGTTTGATGTGATGGTGAGCACGCTGAGCGTGGGCACGCTGTTGCGGTAGGTGGTCTGCTGCGCCAGCTTGTTGCTAAACTGCTGCGCCAGCCACGTGGCGATGGAGTCCACGCGGTCGTCGTCGTTGCCGTACTTGGGGAAGCTGCCCTCGGTCTGCACGTTGAGGTGGGATGCCCCATTAATTTGTTTTGCGTGGCGGGTGTGTGAGTGTCCAGTTCATACAGGGACGACAGGCCGGTTGGAAAGATGGGTCAAGTTCGGGGAGGGTAGGCGTGAGGCAAGCAAGGGGTGTCAGGCGCATAGATTCAAAGGCCGCGCTGGCAGCTGCAGTACAAGCCGCGGCTCACCCTGCCTTGCCCCGCATCCTCACTAGACCCGTCCAGTCAACCCTTGCTCGCGCAATCCCTCGCACCCTTGCCACCCCTGATGCCGGAATACGCTACCACCCCCTCCCACACTGAGGGACCCGTATGCGCGCGCATGTGCGAGCAACCGCAGCCGCACCTTGAAGTCAATGACGATGCCCCTCTCGTCCCTGACCGGCGTGACCTTGGCGTACTTGATGGCGCTCAGGCTGTCGGCCGTCACACTGAGGCCGCTGACGCCGAAGGCCAGCAGGCGCCTCACGTGGGTGTCGTGGAGCGCCATCTGGGGGCGGGTTGGACAGGGGGGCCGGGGACAGGGGGCGGCGAGGATGGTTACATAGGAGCGGGTATAGCTGGTGACGTCCCCCCTTGCTGCGTGAGCGTCCAGGCGAGAAGTGCGGCAGTCACGGTCCACGCGCCCGGCGCGTGCAGCTGGCTAATGACTTGGATGCGTCAGGCTGGGTGAGGGAGCGTGGTCGCCGCCCACCTGGAGGCGCTCGTAGTTGTACTTGTCGTGCATGAAGTGGATCACCTGGTGTATTTGATGGGGGCAGGGGGGGCGTACGTACGCAGTGTGACGGGGTGCTGGTGGTGCTGGCGTATGGCGCCAGTGCTTTTGCAAAGGCGGGTGGCGGGGTTCACGTTGGGTGTTCGTCGTTAGAGGGTAGGGATCAGACC
>NW_014010722.1:0-7755 GCF_000611645.1 Monoraphidium neglectum
GGCTCATCTTTGTCAATGCATTAAGTCTTCGGTGGTTGCAAGGGGGCCTGGTGCGTGTGCCAATGCAGGGTAGGATGCATGAAATATAGAGCGCGCTGCGATGCGCAGCTCGCGGTATGTCACATGATGTGAGCTGCTGCATGTTGGTGTGTCTGGCTGTCCTTCAGGCCTTGCATCGCTCTCGCAGGCACAGTGCATTGTGTTCAGGCGGTGCATCCCATTTGTGAAATTGCACAGCCAGGTGCCGAATTTCTCAATGGCGTTGCCGTGGGTTACTGTGGGGATGCGCCTACATCCGGCCATCTTGTCATGTTGCAATGCGACGGCCGGCACGCAGCAGTGGCATGACAATGGCGTTTGATTGGCAGGGGCAGCATGGCCCGGTTTGCTCCTCGGGCCTGTTTCAAGGCAGGGGCAACCCTGCGCCGATGTCCACCACTTGGTTATGTTGCGATTTGACTCAAATCGCCGACATGCAGCAATCAACACAGCTATCAGCAGCTTGAAGGCTAAGCTTCCAGTCAAACCTGCAACAAACTTCTCCTGATGAGGTTGGCTCTACTGTCCTGATAACCTCGAAACAGTTTGACGCAAGCTGTGCAGCCGCTGTCTCTTTCAACCTGGCATGCCATCCGCCACAAGAAGACTGCCCAGGCTCGATCAGGTGGTACGACTGTACCTGGAACCATGCAGAAGGCCTGCATTGATGCGATGCTGATGATTCTGGAGTTTTGTGAGCCCTCTGGGAGATGCACCAGCTGCCTGCGAACGCTGTTTTCGCCATGCAAAACGATTGGGCAAAGGCCAGCAATCAGTACTGCTCATCAGATGCAACAATGCTGCTGTGCAGCAGCCAAATGCGGATCAGCAGGCCAAGCAGTGCTTTTTTTGTCAGTCAGCTCACTGATGGCTGCCTTGATGAACTTCCTTTCGCTCATGTCCCGTCCAAACAGGTACACAAGCTCGAAGATGGGCAAAACTGCCGGCAGCCGGAGTGTCCTGCACTTCAGGGTGTGGTATGATGGCGACGCCCCTTCGGAATGACGCGCGACCAACTACATACCTCGTCCCCTTGCACTCACCAACTGAAAACCCATTGCCTCACATCAGTTGCACAGATGACATCAAAACAGACAAAAACGTGGCTCATGCATGCACCGCAACACTTCTATGCACGAGTTCAAACGGTTTGCAAAGCGTTCGGGATGTTGCACGTATGGGCCCTTGGCTGCAGCCCGTTCTGCCATGACCATCAAGCTGCAGCCCGTTCAAGTGAAAGTCCCGCCACCAATGATGATTAATTGATACCAATAACAATTGATTAATTGGCCATGGCTGCGATGCATCGGGTTGCTTGGCCACAGCCCGCCGCGTCCAGCGCCGTCGTGCACTGGTGTCCATGCATTGTGCCCGACACTGCCACACATGAAACTCGGTACCTGTTGACGCGCCAAAATTGGCCAGCACGATGGCACGGTTGTGCGAATGCGGTCATTATGCCTTGTGTTTTAGCTGTTTGCGCGCGCGTCACGTGTTTTCCGTGAACTTTGCTCATGTGTGTTTCTGTGTGTCCCCTATTCTCCTACTGCCCTCTGATGACCAGCTGCTTGTTTTGTCTGAGCACCGATGCAATTCCATTGAGCAGCAAATGACACCAGGCACGTGGTTTTCCGCAATCAAATGATCATCTTTTGTATAACAGATTGGCAAATGGCTCGCACTGCACACAGCTCAATTGATCAACAGCACACGGCGCAAGCAAGCAGCAACATCATGTATGATGCACAAAGCGTGTGCTTGTTATATCATGATATTCAACGTAATAAATTTTTATGATGATGACGCTGTTCAGTGTTACGATGCACCCCTCAACATACTGTACGGGTCCTGTGTGCCAGCCAGCAGCACTGCAACCACTGCGTGATCGGCAAGGTCAGCTCTCTGCGCATGTCATTTTTTCTGACTTGGATACATAAAATTAGGTATAAGAATAACTAACGAAACCAGATTATCTAATGAGCCGTGTTGCGCGCCAGCAAACCGCAGTCCTTTTGTGATCATGTGATGCCCCTTTTAAAAGGTGACCGCACATCATAGAACAGCCAGATAACTCAAGCATTTGCGTAACAGCGCTGTTGGGATTACCGCCATGCGACTGCCACGGCACCGTGCGACCCGTGCAGCAAGTGCAGTAAATTGTTGACCCAGCGCTGCGGCGCACCAAGGAGCACAAATCATGCAGACAGCGGCGACAGACGGCGAGAGCCGCTGTCGCGGCGACCTCCCTGCAGCGGAGGCGGCAGGGACTCCTGGCACAGGTGGCACGTGTCTGGAGGGCTGTCTGCCGGCGCTCCGCCGCGGCCCGCTCGCCCGTGTCAGCGGCCCTGCGAGCACCTTGCTTGTCCCGGTCTGCGTCGATGCCCAGTGCGGGCAGGATGGCATGCGGTTCATGGTAAGCTGCGGCGAGGCGCTCTGGCCGCCATCAGGCTGCTCAGGAGCAGTGGTGTCAGTCCTGTCGAGCGCGGCGGCTTCGCTCCAGCACTCTGCGGCTGCGCTTGTGCAGCGCGGCAGGGAGTTGTATCAAAACCGGCAGCATACGGAATCAAACGAGCAGTCCTGCCACCGCCATGCGGCACAGCAGACGGAGGCCCTAGGGCTCGCGGCAGGTGTGCACGCGCACGTGCCTGGTGCACCAAGGACGGCCCTCGATGCAGAATACGGGGCCTGCTTACACGAGCAGGGCTCGCCGTGCGACTGCCTTGCGTCGGCATACGCATGCATCACTATCTTGACTGCGGCTGTGTACCACCTCTGCAGGCAGACCCTTATCCGCGACCAGCCGTGTACCACCTGGCTCCCCAGGGCCGTCAGCAGCCAGCCACCTTCCCGCCATGCCCAGTCAGGGCCCTCTCGCCAGCGGTCTCGCGACAACGCGCACGCTGCGCGCGATGCAAGCGCGGCCGACGTCAAGCGGCGGTGCAGCGACGCTACCCCCAAGCCCATCCAGGGCTGAGGCACGCGTGGCAGCGGTGATGTGGCCGCCCAAGCGACTCAGTGGTGATGCTGCTGTGGCATCGAATGCTGCAGCCTTGGACGGTAGGATATGCACGCTGCATGGGGTTGGCTAGTTGTGGAGGCAATTGAGCGGGACAACTCGCGTGTTCTGCTGGGCAAGCTGAGCTGAGCTCTCCCGAAGCCAGCACGCGGCACTAGCGCACGCAATCTGAGCGCCCTGGCAGAGCAGCTTGCCAGATGGCGTCATGCCTCGTCAAGTGGAGCGTTTGAACTGCGTCCTCGCCATGCTCACCGCACGCAGACGCAAAGTCAATGACACCGAGCATGCCAAAGGGCACTGCGGCCTCGTTGTCGACTGCGGCGCCCAACGTGGCGGCGTGGGGGCCTGGCCCCGTGCGGCGCCCTTGCGAGCAGCCACAGTGGAGGCATCAGCAGCACAACCAGCAGCCGCAGCAGCAAGAACCAGATGGGGACGCACGGTCGACAGGACCTCTTCGCTCGGGACAGTGGCAGCAGCAGTGGCGGCGACATCAACAGGACAGGAGGCTGCAGCAGCGACCACCCAGCAGGGCAGCGGGAAGCCTCGGCTCAGCACCCCCTGTGTCCATCCAGCATGCACGGCCGCTGCGGCCTGCAATGTCTGCGGCAGCGGCGGCAGCTGCAGCGACCGCTGTGTCGGACTCTTGCACGTCGCCCCTGTTGGACAGCTGCTCCAGCCGCAGGCAGGGGCTCAGCCACGATGAGCTGCCGCTCACAAAGCTGGCAGCGGGGCCATCAAATCGCCACTTGCGGCTGGGGGGTATGTCGGCGCAGCGCTCGCGAGAGCTCGAGGCCTTGTGGCACCAGCACGTGCGCGCCCTGCACTCCAGTGGGCGTGCGACACCTCGCAGCAGCGCGGGAGTGCCAACAGGCCCTGGCCAGAAGCAGCATCGGCAGCAGCAGCAGCAGCAGGAGGAGGAGGGCAACAGCCCGCCTCAATCACCAAGGCTGCAGCAAGATTCTGCGCAGCGGGTGTTGGGGGTGCACCAGCGGCATCGAGAGCAGCAGCAGCAGCAGCAGCAGCAGCAGCAGAAGCCGGGTGGGCTACAAGACCTGCAGTCAAGCGCATGCAGCTGCGATCAGCAAGGTTGTGCTGTGTGTCGAGCAGGCCAGTCGCTCTGCCAGGGTGCATCAAGGGGGTCCAGCCCAGATGCAGCGTGCATGCCGCAGCTCCAGCCAGCGGGAGGTCAAGGGCATGAGGCAGCGATAGCCCAAACCCTCATCTCATCGCCGCCGCAGTCACTTGAGAGCGGGGGACTACCAGGCGTTCAACGTTCCTTGCAGAAGGAGGCAGCAAGCGCAGAGAAACCACTGGGCTGCACTGCAGCATCCAACCCCAGCTGCGGCGGCACCCCGGAGAGTGCTTATGCAACGGGGTCCTGGCCAACGCTCCCGAACGGCATGCTGGTGGACGGCCCCTCACTCTTGGCAATGAGCACCTGGGAAGGTCACCTGCCAGGCAGCAGCAGCAGCAGCGGCCGCGGTCTGACCTCAAAGGCCGATGGCCCAGATGTATCCAAGGAGCGGAGGCAGGGCGTGGCAGGTGGTGCGGATGCGAGCGGAGAGCCTCGGTGGCCGTCATCTCTGGGGGACACCCTGTGCCAGATGGGCACGATGCCCAAGCTGGAGGCAAGCAGCAAGGTGCGATGAGACCCAGATATAAGAATATGTACATGTGTGCCTGTTGGCAGGATGCATGTCTGCGTGTGCGCGTGTGAGCGTGCTTGCCAATGCTGACTAATCAATCTGGTCAATCGCGTGCGGGTGCCCTTGGCCTGCCGCAGAGCCACCAGCACCTGACGGAGCAGCTCCTTGCAGCTGCAGGCGTCACTGGCAGCCTCACCGCATCGCAGCAGGCCCTCGCCAGCCGCCTCGCAGCCCTCCAGCTCGCTGCTAAGCAGCAGCGATTGGCCCGGCAGGCCGCGGAGGCCGAGGCGGTTGGCGGGACTGCGGAGGACGGACGGGCGGCTGGCCCGCTGGCAGGGCCTGCTGACAGTGGCGAGGGAGTGTTCTGGCCGACATGCATGTCAGACGTCTGCATGATTGGGGACATTGCCTCCCTGCGCTGCAGTAACGAATGACATGCCGCATCTATTGGGAGAAAGTTTGCGCGCACATAAGCCCAAGGCAGCCGGTATCCCGGGTAGGCCAGCGGTGCGCAGCATCGCTTTGGGCTTGCCTTGCGTCAACAAGTCAACTGCAAAATGGGGACGCCAATAGTGGCTGTTTGCGTCGAATCAGGTTATGAAGTTGACAAAGCCACAGCCGCATATGGGTGGGTTGCGCCACAGGTTCCAAAGCACTGCAAAACAGCCAGACGCTCACTGCCAGAGGCCGGTCCTGCCCACCGGCCTGTCTCACACACCAACGGTTTTTCTGGCACACATCGTGAGCTTGAGGCACTGACAGCACGCTGAGCAGAACAGTGCTGCCCCCACCCTACATCTCACCTGCCCCGACAGCCCGCAGCCGTCCTGTCCCTGCCCACAGCAACTGCTTTCCCGGCCGTGCAACCACGGAGCCAGGTCATGGAGACAGTAGAGCTGTACCAACCGTCCAGTCCAACCCACATTCGTCAATGGCAACCCGGATGGCAAACCCAAACAGCCCATTCAGCTGACTGGGGAGCCAGCCAGCTGAATGGCTGGCACCCCGTGTTGGCGCACACTTGCGCAGGAGTGGAGTGGCGGCTGTTATACGCAGTATGCTACACAATTGTGGGCCCTCCTGCTGCTGTACACACGGTTGCCCTGCTGGATTGCTGCAACTGCAGATCAAGTTACATCTGCTACATGCATGCGCTAACCCTGCTCCGCAACACATGCCTAGGTAATTTCTACTGACCAGGGGGCAAATTTTTGGGCAGAGGGGTGAGCAGGCCGTAGTCAGCCTGCACGTGCCCCTCAACATCGCGCAGGAAAGACCCAAACGCAACCGCCTCCAGGACGCACCGCCTCTGTGTCGCCACGGTCATGGTGACCGTCTCGATCTTGTTGCCGGCCACCGCCGCCTGGATGCGTGCGTACAGCTCCTCCGCGCTGCCGACGCCGCCGCCCACTGCCTCCTGCATCTGCCGCGTCAGCTCCTTGATGTCGCCAAACAGCGCCGAGGTCTGGCGCTCCACCAGCGCCGCGCCCTCGGCGCTTACCACGCGCGCGGTCTCAACCATCATGGCCTGGTCAAAGCCCTCCACGTAGCGCCGCAGCGCACTCTTGCGCGGCGGCTGCAGGGACGCATCGCCCGCTCCGCCAACGCCGCGGCCGCTGCTGCTCGCCTCGCCCTCCGCAGCGCGATGCGAGGCCGCGTTGTCGGCGGGCGCGCCCTCGTCCTCCGCGCCGGATGCGCCCACCTCCACCACCGAGGCGTCCACGCTGTCCGGGTCGCTGGCCGTCTCCACATCCCCGGCCTCCTGGAATAGCCGCTCCAGCCGCGCCACCGCGTCGTCGACGCCCGCAGGGCGCGAGGGACCGCCCTTGTCGCTGCCGGGCGCCGGCTCCATGATCCCGGCCGCCGTGCCGGCGCTGACCGCGGGCGCGCCCCCCTCCTGGTCGATGGAGCCGAGCGCCTTCTCCAGCTGGAAGCGGCGGTCCACGCGGCGCAGGAAGTAGCCAAACATCACTGACGCCGCGTATACCTGGAGCGTTGGCCGTAGGACGCGAGCCGTGTTGATGGGGGGTCGGAGGTGGCCTTGTGACTGTGTTGCGTATCTTGACAGGAGGGCTGCAGGAAGGCTGTGCAGCAGGACAGGGGAGGGCAGAATGCGCAGCTGCAGGCAGGCGCTGCCAGAGCCACTCCTGGCGACTGAATGCCGCTGCGGCTGCTGCTCGTGCTTACGCCAGCAAGCAACAGGCCCGCACTGAGGGAGAGAGAGCTGCTCGCTCGGATCACCAAAAAAAAGATTGGTCACAGTCATGTACAATCACTTGCAATACACGCCACATCAACAAAGGACACACACAATGACGCACTTGAACTCGGAAGCATGCAGGCACACACCCCAAGCGCGAGGCCCCCTTACCTGTGCGATCTGGAACTTGCTCATCTTGATTAACTCGCTGCTGAACTGCCGCCCCGCCGCGGGGCCCATCACGCCCAGCAGGTGCTCCCGCACCAGCTCCAGCGCCTCCTTGCTGTGGACGCCCTCGGTCAGCGCCACGAGGTTGGCGGGGCCGGGGTCAACAAAGCCTGGGGGTGCGGCGCATAGGTGCAGAGGGTGCGGGGTGGTGGGGGGAGCACATCGTTGCACAATCTTGGTGCTGGCAGTTCCTGGGGCATTGGCAGCAGTGCAACCTTGCCGAAAGATTAGAGCGTTGACAAAGGCGCCCTGCTACGGCAGCCTACTCCAGCGCAGGTTGACCGTGCGACTGTCTGAGAGGCAAAGCTACCACAGCCCCCCGAGCACCCACCGTCCAGGCGCGGCAGCATCTCCACCCCCATCAGAATGAACTTCTCAAGAATGGAGACTGCAGGGTGGGCGGGGGGTGTCAAGGAGGGTGCAAAGGAAGGGTGAAAACGGGTGAAAACGGTTAAAGCTGCGCCGGCGTGCGGCAACCCCGCCTCCGCACACAGTGTAAGGGAGCGCGCACGGTCTGGCCTCGTTTACGGACAAAAAGCTTGGTGTGTCGACACCTCCGTGACAAAACTCGCAATGTCTGCCCCGCCTGCGCGACCCACCACAAATAGACGCGCGCACTGTCAGCC
>NW_014010721.1:0-5049 GCF_000611645.1 Monoraphidium neglectum
GGGGGGTGGGTGGGGATGTTGAACAGGTGGACAGACAACGCGCCGGAGGGCGGGTTTTCGTGGGGGAGGGTAGTGCGGCAGCGACGGCAACGCCCATGAGCTGGCTTCGGGCATGGCGACGGCGTCGCCATCCGGGCAAAGGGCTCTGCAAAGACCGCTGTTGCCCACGGTCAGCGCAGCTGTGGCCGCCGCCGATGCCGCCGCTGCACCGCGCCGCCGCCGGTTTTCGAGCTGCTGTCGCTCAGCGGCGTAAGGAGGCTGCGCCGCAATAAGTGCTGTTGAGGCAGCGTGCAAAATGCTGCGCATGCTGCCCGCAACTGATGCGGGCTGCAGCGCTGGAAGATGCGGCATACAGCCACACTCCCATTCTCAAACTCCTGTCACGAGTGCAGAACAGCTTGGCACTAAACACTGCTGCTGGGCCTGCCGGACGCAGCAGCCCCTGCCGCAAGAGTGCCTGCCCCAAATGGCTGTCACAGCGTGCAACGCTGCGGCGCGCCACAGCACAGCCGCTGGGGCCACCGCCGCAGATAGCACCGCTGCAGCGTCTCCAAAACCGCAACAGCAGCTGCTTGTGTGCGCGCCACCGCCGCCGCCACCGCCGCCACCACCGCCGCGGCACTGCAGCGCTGCTGTCCCGGAAGGCAGGGGCGCGCAAAACGCCCCAGCTGCCGCAGTCTGCACGCCTCCCCACAGCAGCGCCTGCCCAACACGCCCGCGCTTGTGGCGCCTACACGGAGGACAGCTGCTTCCCTCAACGACTAGCGGCAAGTTACTAGCCGCAGCATCGCCTGCCATGATCGTGCGGCCCCAAGCGCAAGTTTGATGCATCGCAGCAGCGTCCGCTGTTGTTCCCGCGCCGCCGCCGCTCACCCGCGTACGGTCCTCCAGAAGATGCGCGAGGGCGCCCTGAAGTGCCAGGGACCGGCCCTGTTGGGGTTGGTGTTGTGCCTCTTCTGCAGGAAGCGCGAGTACTTCATCCTCTGGCGCACCAGGCCCCCGGAGATGGTAATCTCCTCCGCGCGCACCACCACCTGCGTTCCGGGTGCATCAGTGAGTCCTAGAAACACTTGCACAGCCGCCACACCACCCTCTAGGCTCGTAGAGGCTCCTCACAATTTGGTGGCCCGCCAGGATCTGCTTGGCGACTATGGACGCCAGGCGCCCGAGCATGTGCGCGCGGGCATCGATGACCTGCGTCGAGGGGCGGAAGGGTGAGCATGAGGGTGCACAGGAAAGAGGGCCGCCCGCATGCAGCAGGCAGCAGCAGCAGCAGGCGGCGACCATACTCACCACTGCCTTCGGCATGTTTGCTGCTGCCAGCACCCCCTTTTGACAGCCTAGGAAAGAGGGCGAGCAGTGTCGCTGCGAGGTCTTGGTGTCGAGCGTGACACTTCAGAACTCAGAGAGTCGGCGCCCTTAAGTACTGCGTGCCGACCTGATAAATGCACAACGTGGATTGCAGGTGTTTTTCAAAGGATTCAAAATGTCACATGTGTGTCGAGGGAAGGCCCAGGTTCGGCCTTGTGAGATGCGGCGCGTCCCACCTGACGCACAACCGACATCGCGGGCCTAGCAGTGTCCTAAAGACCAGTGTGCTTTGTCAACCATGGGATAAATCTACTATTGTGATTGTGCACTGGGGCAGGATGGCAGTAACTGAAGAAAGGAGCCCGACAGCAAATCCCAGCACGAGCAGCAAGGTTCATGCCCTCATTGGATGAAAAGCCCACTGGGTGCCTGCAAGCACACCAGTATTACACTGAACCTGAGTGCAAGAAAGATAACTTTCATGTAATTGCATCGCCTTGTTAATGCGTACGCATTACATGATTCCCTCAGGGCGTGTGCGGAAGCCTCAGCGCTGTGAGCTTATCAAGATATCAACGTAGCAACCATTGCAAGCGCAGCGGTGCCCCCTGATGCCCGGTTGTTTGCTTCCAAATATTCCTCGGTTCCGAAGCTTTTATGGCTGCATGTCGGCTGTGCCACATGTGAAGGCGTCCTCACACCACCCCCTCCATTCTTGTTGCCCCTCAGCGGGCGACACACACTCGGCAGGCGGGCGGCCGTAGGTGTGCAGGTTCCCGTGACTGCCATGCGATTTGGTGGACTTATCACTTGTGGTCGTGTTTGCAACAGCATCAGCGCTGCCTGGTGTGTGGCCCAAGGTTCCAGCTGCCCGTGCCGCTTCTGGTGACTGTTGACTGCGCCATGCGCCATGTTGAGCTGCCCGTGTGCATGATCATTTACGCACGATCACATGAGGTACATTCGTATAAAGTTTTGAGACACCGATTACTGAGACAGGATCATGATGCCGTCTCAAGGACGGGGCCTGGCCCTGCTCGTGGCCTTGACACTGTGCCTGGGAGCCCTCGCACTGCCATGCCCGCCATTCGGGTTTGATTCTGTGGAGAACCTGGACCAGTCCAAGTTCCTCTCTGGAACCTGGCACGCCCAACTCCAGGCAAACGGTTTACTGCGACCGCGTGGTGGACCGGGGCTGGGGCCCAAGAACCCGTGCTTTTGTAGCCGTGGATGCCTTAAAGCATCATGTACGTGGCTTTTCAATGGCTGTGCCAGCCGTACATGGCCCCGCCACTGATCCGGATTTGCGCGATTGCTGCCGCGGCCGCCCGCTGCTGCTGCTGCACGGCGACCTCGACGCATTTCGCAGGTGCCCAATGCGCTCCAGCCCGAGAACACGCTCTACTGCGTCAGGTTAGGCCCCATTCATGGTCTCAACGCTGCTCCTGCAGCCGACCGGCCGCAGCACGCCTGACGACCCCATCTAGCGGCCGCCGGCCCGCCGCCCTCAACCTGCCATCTGACCCGCACCCCCTGCAGGGCGGAGTACGTGCCCCACAACCCCGCCGACCTGAATGTGAGCGGGGGCAGGAAATCCAGGCGGATGGGTGCACCGCATGCCCTGTATGCTCACCCGGCCCTCCGCAGAGGACTGGGGACCCGCTGCGGGCCCATTCGCAAACAACTCTCGACAGTGCGGCGGGCTCCCAACCGTCTCGAAATCAGCGCGCGCCGGGCGCGCGCCCCGAGCCTCCGCAACATGCGCCCCTCCCAACGCGTTCACCACCTTGCCACCAACAGCCCCGCCCCGCGCCCCGATGCGGCCCTCCCCTCAACCCCTCCTGCCGATTCGCAGCAAGGTGTTGAGGTCCTGCATTACTACAACCGCCACAAGCCCAACGGCGAGGTGGTCGCCCTGCCCCGGGGCTCCGGCGGCGGCCTCATGGTGTTCCCATCGGTCAAGGGCCTCTTCCTGAACGGCAAGGACTCCACCCGCGCGTCAAAGTTCAACATCGGGCCCAAGAGCCTGGAGGGCGCGTACCGCGCCGGCTACGCCAAGGCGCTGTACGGCCCCTGGTGGTGGGTACCGCCGCGTGTAGTCAAGACGGGGGCTGCGGCGATGCAGGGGCAGCGGAAGGAAGGGTGAAGAGAGGAGACTGGCCGCAGCCGTGCGTGTGCTGCAGCAGAGGGGGCAGGGCGATGTGGCAAAGAAGACGGGAACACGTGCGCCTCTCTCTCTCTCGCTCATCCCAGGGTGGTGGCGGCCGGCGCCTCCAAGGACCCCAAGCTCGGCTACGACTGGGCAGTGGTGTCAGGCGGCGCCCCCAGCGTCCCTACGCTGCACGGCAAGTGCCGCACGGGCGACTTCATCAAGACGCCCCTGGCCGGCATGAAGGGCGACGGCCTCTGGCTGTTCACCCGCAACCCGATCGACCCCAAGCACACCAAGGACGCGCTGGCGGCGGCAGGCGCCCTGGGCTTCGACACCAAGGAGCTGCGCCCGGTGGTGCAGCGCGGCTGCCTCTACGGCGCCCCGCCGGCCGCCGCGGCGCCCGCGGCGACGCCCAAGACGGCGACCACGTCCAAGCCCGCCTCGAGCGGCGCGCCGGGCACGCGGATCGAGTCCGGGAAGCAGGCGCCCAAGGCGAGGCCGGCGGCGGCGGCGCCGCCCAACGGCGGGGAGCCGGTGGTGACGCGCAAGATCTTCTTCGATCTGGCGCAGGGCGGCAGCGATCTGGGCCGCGTCGTGCTCGGCCTGTGAGCAGCAAGATGGGGGCGGGGCCGCGGGCGGCGGGCGGCTGGGGCGAGGGCGCGTCGAGGAGGGTCGGGTTTGCACACCGTAGCAGCTTGGAGAGCGGTCGGGGCAGCAGGCAAGGATGAGAGGCCCAGAGGAGATCCTCATAGAGGGGTATGTGTTTACTCACGCTCACGCTCAACCCTTTCTCGCCGCTTCACCGCACGACCACCACCACCGCACCTGCGCAGCTACGGCAGCGCGGCCCCGAAGACTGTTGAGAACTTTGCAAAGATCGCCCTGGGCCAGACCAAGGACGGCGTCAGCTACAAGGGCTCACAGTTCCATCGCGTCATCGAGAACTTCATGGTGCAGGTGAGAACTATGGCGAGAACTGTCCGTCCGAGACGCCATTTGCGCGCCCTTGCACGGCGAGTGCTGAAGCATGTACGCGCGCTGCGCCGCGGGTCCGCGGCTGGTGTGAGGCTCCCGACCCCCCTTGCGGCGTGAAGCAAGCCTTTAGCACCCCTTCCTGGGTTGCATATGATGAAGTCGCCAAAGGTCACATGCCAGCGTGTTATGAAGCCACGTCTGCACACACACACACACACACACACACACACACACACACACACACACCAGGGTGGTGATGTCACCAACGGCGACGGCACCGGCTCCTACACCGTCTGGAAAGGCAAGGGCGGCCGCTTTGCGGATGAGAACCTGGGCCTCGCCAAGTTCACAAAGCCCGGGGTGTTGGCCATGGCCAACGCAGGCCCCAACACCAACGGCGCACAGTTCTTCATCACCACGGTGGTGGGTCTCTCCGGCATTTGCGGCACAGCACCTCCGACACCCAATTTTGAAACCTGGTCCCAGATAATGCACGCTTTGGTTCTGTCGCAACGCCACCATGGCCGCAGACCACCACACCCCCTCTCGCCCGCTTGCTGCAGTGCCGCAGCCCCGGTTTGCCGCCTGCTCATCCCCCCCCCCCCCCCCCC
>NW_014010721.1:5262-7670 GCF_000611645.1 Monoraphidium neglectum
GCCCGCTCTTCTGCCCGCCAGGCCACTCCGTGGCTGGACGGCAAGCACCAGGTGTTTGGCAAGGTGCTGGACGGCCTCGACCTGGTGGATGCCATCAGCCACATCGAGGTCGACGCGCAGTCGCACCCCACCCTGCCCGTCACCATCAAAGCGGTCGGCGAGATCCCCGTGGTCCCGACCATCAAGGCGGCCGCGGCCTCCGCGCCCATCAAGGCCGCCTCCACCTCCGCGGCGTCCAAGGCCGGCAACGCGGCCGCGCACACGGGGGCGGCGCACGCAGGGGCAGCGGCGACCAACGCCGACGCAGCCAAGGCTGCCGCTGCCAAGGCGGCCGCGGCCAAGGCAGCGGCAGACAAGGCGGCTGCGGCTAAGGCTGCGGCGGCCAAGGCGGCTGCGGCCAAGGCGGCGGAGCAGCTGCAGACGCCCGGCCTGAAGCTTGAGTCGGCTCCGATTAAGGCGCCCGCGGGCGGCCCCGCTTACACACGGTTCATCTGGTTTGACCTCGAGCAGAACAACATCGACATCGGCCGCGTCACGTTTGGCCTGTGAGTCTGCGGACGCGAGTCGCGTGATGCTGCGGCACTGCCTGTCGCTCACAGCCCCAGCAGCATCCCCACATGGGCTGGGTGGGTTCCGCGGAATCGGGCAGCCAAGCAGCAGCTGTACGGTCAGCGATGAAGCGCCTGGGCGAGCGCATCCACCCCCGCCGACACTGCGTCCCGACCCGCCCTCCTGCACCCGCCCGCAGCTATGGCGACGGCGCCCCCGGCGCCGTCGAGAACTTTGCAGACATCGCCCTGGGCCAGACGGCCGGCGGCCTCAGCTACAAGGGCTCCCAGTTCCACCGCGTCATTGAGAACTTCATGGTGCAGGTGAGACCTCAACCTTTTTGTCCGGAGTGACACTGGTGTGCCCCGCCTTGGCCATGCGACGGCGTCCATGCACCACCATGGCGCGTCGAATGTCCTGCATGGCACCATGCTGTATGGCTTGCGCCGCGCAGCCGCTCCCTCGCCGCACCATCCAACCTTGGACTCGCGGCCGGGGTGCGCCTGCGCCCATCAACCCGTGCGGCTGGCAGGGTGGGGACATCGTCAAGGGCGACGGCACCGGGTCCTTCACCATCTGGGACGGCAAGGGCGGGAGCTTTGCTGACGAGAACCTGGGCCTCGCGAAGCACGACAAGGGCGCGCTGTCACTGGCCAACTCGGGCAAGGACACCAACGGCTGCCAGTTCTTCATCACCGTCGTGGTGAGCGCACCTGGGCGCGCTGGTCGGCCGTTCGCCGCCCCCCAAAGACCTCAGCAGCATTCAGGCTTGCAACCCTGCCTGACCGCAGCCCCCCTAGTCTTTCTGATCTGGGTGCTGCGCTGCGCCGCACCCTCTTCCCCCGCCCCGCCTGCCCTGCCCGCCCCGCAGCCGACACCCTGGTTGGACGGCAAGCACCAGGTGTTTGGCCATGTCGTGGACGGCATGGACATCATCGACGCCGTCAGCCACGTCGCGGTTGACGCCAAGGACCGCCCCACCCTGCCCGTCATCATCAAGGACGCCGGGGAGATCCGCCTCACCAACACCGGCGCCCTCCCGTCCAGGACGACCGTCAAGGCCGCGTCGACGCCGGCCCAGGCGGCGCCCGTGCCCGCGCCCGCGCCGGCCCCCGCGCCCGCGCCCGTGCCTGCGCCCGCGCCGGCCCCCGCGCCTGCCAAGGCGGCGCCCGAGGCTGGCAAGGCGCCTTCCTCGGACCCTGAGATCACCAAGTACGTCTACCTCGACCTTGAGCAGAGCGGCGTCGACCTCGGACGCATCCTCATTGGCCTGTGAGCGTCCTGTGGCCCTTCTTGCATTGCATGCTGGCCGTTTTAGTTTTGCACAGATGTATTGGTGCCTCCCCAAATTGTGGGGCATTGCCCAGCATTTGGTTCACAAGGTGTGCTTGCACCACCTGCACTCGTGCCTCATCAATTGTACGCGTATGCGCTCATGGGCACGCGCACACTCCCTTCCCCCCCACACACGCACTCGCGCACTCACTCACTTATAACACACACCCACACACGCATACTCACAACACACACACACCTGTGCAGCTACGGCAAGATGGCTCCCTCCACCACCGAGAACTTCGCGATGATTGCGCTGGGCCACACACCCGACGGCGTCAGCTACAAGGGCACCAAGTTCCACCGCATCATTGAGAACTTCATGATCCAGGTGGGCAGCTGCACGAGCCGCGATAGAATTGAAATACAGGGTGCGCGAGCCAGCGGCCACAGGCCTGCGCAGTGCTGTGCCGAAAGCCCAAACAGTGCTGTCCCCTGACGGGGCCAGCTGTCAGACACTCCCCCCATCACTATCCTGAAGACGCCTGACACCACCACGCCGGCCTCTGTCCATTTTTTCAGGG
>NW_014010721.1:7705-7960 GCF_000611645.1 Monoraphidium neglectum
CTACACCGTCTGGGACGGCAAGGGCGGCCGCTTTGCAGACGAGAACCTGCCGGGCGCGAAGCACGACCGCGCCGGCATCGTCAGCATGGCCAACTCGGGCAAGGACACCAACGGCTCCCAGTTCTTCATCACCCTCGAGGTGAGGCCCCCGCCCTGCCCCCGCCGCGCTCGGCACGGCGGCAGCAGCAGCTCAAAGCGCCGCCCCAACCGTGCAGTGCCGCTCGACCCCAAACCCCTGAGGCTCCTCATGTGAAG
>NW_014010720.1:0-3470 GCF_000611645.1 Monoraphidium neglectum
GCGTTCCTGAAGCTGAGCCAGGGCAGGTCATAGTACTGCGCCTGGGCCCCGTAAATGTCCTCCAGCGTGGCCGCAAAGTGCACCTTCTCGCTGTTGCCGGGCGCGAACGCCATGCCCTTGGGCATCAGCTGCACCAGGACCACCGCGGGGTGGCGCCGCTTCTGCGGCGGTGCATTTTGGGCGGTGCGAGGGGACGAGGTGGGCGTTGGTGGTAAGGGTTGCGATGACCGGCGATGGTCTAGCCTTCTGAGGAGGACCCATGCGGGCGCTGCGGCTCACGCCATGCTCGGGACCTGGCCCAGGTATCAAACGCGTCGCCGCCGCGGCGGGAGGACTGGATAGACGGCAAAGGGGAGGTGGGGCAGCAGCAGCAATTCAACGCCGCCCGCCGCACCTGCAGGATCTTTCTCAGCAGCCGCTCGTACACCTTGGGCTTCACCAGGTCGTGGCTGCTCGTGAATCAGTGGGGCAGGGGCAGATAGGTGACACCCAGGTGACATTATTCAGGTGACATGAGGTGAGATCGGGTGAGGTCCAGTGACACTGACAGTGGGCGGCGCGAGCGCCCTCAGACACCAAAGTGGGGTCCAAGGAAGGTGCGCCCACGCCGCCGGCTGCTGCGTGGACGACGGCCGCCAACGAGCAGGAGCAGCGCATAGGCCTCGCCGCATCATCCCTCCGCGCGGATCACTCACGCGTTGGAGCCGTCGTTTGCCACATACTCCACAAATAACAGGTCCACGTCTGGGGGAGAGGGGCGAGTGGGACGGCCGACGGCGCACTTGACCGGGTGCGTTGGTGCCTCAAGGCGCATGGCGCAGGTCGGTCTACCCATGCAGCCGCAGCAGCTGGCCATGACCCCTGCGTTTGGCCGCTGCCCTGCGCTCCAGGGCGCGATGCACGACGCCGGCTCCCACCCCGGCCCTGCCCCGCCGCAGCGTCCCGCCTCCTCGCAAGGGGGCACCCTGCCCACTGGCGGCGCGCCGAGCTCTTCTGCGGCCGCAGCACCCACCGACGTCGACATATGTTTCCAAGCACATGTTCATGAGCGCGCTGGGCGTCGCCGGCAGCGCGCCGTTGCGCGTGGTTATGTTGGCCCGGGGGAACGCATCCCGGAGGTACTTCGACACCAGGCTGTGGGGGTTGGCGGGGGGTTATATGTGTGCGGTTGTGCGTGTTAGGTGGGCGGGCCAGCAAAGGAGCTAGCGCACTGCTGTGCTGACTGCAAGGAGTGTCGAAAAACACACAGGACACGTACGACACGCGCATGCACAGCCACAGCCACAGCCACGCATGCGCGCCGGTGCGCACGCATTCCCATGCGCACGGGTGCCACACAACGCCTCTTGTACGCATGCCTGCGCACGCACGGATGCACGTGCACGCGCGCGCGTGCACACACACACACACACACACACACACATACACACACACATACACACACACACTCAATCAATTACACACTTGCACGCACATTCGAAACTCGCACACACACACACACACACGCACGCACGCACAGGCAGACAGCTGGAGGCGCACACACGCAACCCCACGCACCTGAACCAGTCCGTCTCCCCGATCTTCGACGCCTTTGCGCCGTGCGTGATGCTGCCGCCGATGGCGCCCACGCGCACGTGCTTGCCCACAATCAGGTCGTGCACCACGCGGCGCAGCCGGGCGTTGGGGCCGAGGTACACCAGCGACTTCTGGACCTGTTCGATTTGGGGTTCAAACGATGCAAACCACAGTGTCGTTGAAGCCTCAAGTTGATGCACGAGTACCGTTGTTGACACAGGACCACCGCCAGGGGGGGTAACAGCCCGGGTTGCGCGGCGGTAGGCGCGACCCGCGTACTGCGCGCAGCAGGAGGACCCCGGGCCGGAGCTGCATGGCAGCCCAGGGGGCGGTCAGCGTGCCCACCTGCGCCGGCGGCAGCTCGTATTTGTGGCGCAGCACTGGCCCGAGCAGATCGGCGATGCCCCTGTCGTCGACGGAGACCTGCGCCAAGCGGTGCAGATGCTGGCGCCACTGCGTGCGTCCCAGATCGCGCGTGTGCTCCTTAACTGCCTCGCCGCCTTCGTCCCCGCCCTCCGCGCCCTTGCGGCGCGCGCCACCGGCGCCCGCAGGGCCGGACTCCTTGGCTGCCGCCAGCAGCGCGAGGAACGCCAGCGCGAGCAGCGCGCGGGCCGCCCGCCGCTGGGGCGCGGGGGCGTGCCAGGGCATGCCGGCGGAACCGCTGGGCGCGGCCCTGGGCGGCCGGAGTGGCTGGTGCGGCGCACAACAGGTGTCCGCGCGTCGACGCGCAGCCCCGACACCTCCCTTGCACGGGTTAGGGGGCCTGCAGCTGAGGTCTGATGATTGGGATCACTCGCCACCAACAATATCTTTTAATTCAAGGGCCTGCAACGGCTACTTGTTACGGGGGGGCATGGACATATGCTCGCACAAGTATGGCGGGGTCAGTGTTTAGCTTTTAGACAATTGTATAGTCTTCCACTTAAGGCAATAATTGTTTTTGAATTTGCACCGATCAAGTGCAGCTGTCGTTCAGACTGATCTTGTGCAGCGAGTGATGATCAGTGAATGAGCCGCCCGCCCAGTGCTGATACCGTAGGGTCAAGAAGTACATATCGGAAACTTAGTGGCGTTCGGCAGGCAGCTATCGCAGCAGTGGGACCAGCAGCGGTCAAAGGCCACAGGCACACAACAACGAGGGAAGGGGCCAACAGAAGCACATGGGGAACGCCCACACTCTGCCCAACAGGGGTGAGCCGAGGCTTCAGCACGCAGAACTTGGTGGTCCCCTGCGGTTGAACTATGAGGGATGGAACGAACGACGAGGCTGCGCCTTGCTGGCGCTCCGGGCGCCCGTCTGCTGAACGCTGCTGCTGCTGCTGCTGCTGCTGCTGCTGGGACGGCGGCCGCGCCAGTAGAACGGCGGGCGCCTCCCGTGCACCCCAACCACGCTCTGCTCACAAACCAGCGTGGCCCAACTCGCCGCGCCTGCCCCACCTCCCTCCAGCCGCCCCAACCCGCAGGACCCCGCGCGTCCGCCTGCGCACCCGCGCCAAGCCCGCGCCGCCCCCGCCGCCACGGCCCCCGTCCCCGTCGCCATCGGAGAACGCACGGGCCAGCTTGGTGCAGGCGTTCTTGGAAGAGCTGCCAGGCGGCTCTTTAGTGGTGTATGCGCGCGCGTTCGAGCTGGCGGGCATGACCACCCCCGACGCGCTCGCCTCCATCTGTGGGTGGCACGACCCCTGGCTGCAAGGAATCGGGGGCGGCAGGGACGGCGCCCTGGGACGCGCTCGGCGGCTGCTCGAGGGTGGACTCAGGGGCTGCAGCGCGCTCGTTGCAGCAGCTGCGGCGGCATGCCCGACACGCGCAGATACGAGAGGGTCTATGGAGTGATACGCCGACACACACACACACTACACACACACACACACACACACACACACACACACACACAC
>NW_014010720.1:3806-8084 GCF_000611645.1 Monoraphidium neglectum
CACACACACACACTACACACACACACACACACACACACACACACACACACACACACACACACACACACAGAGCAACACAAGCAGCCCACTCCCGCCATCCACCCCCTCACCCCCACCACTGCAGCTGAGGCTGACCTGGACCGTGTGGCAGCCAAGGGCATGATCCCTGTTCTTCCAGACCACCGCCGCAGGATACTGGCGGCCAGCGCCGCCTGCGCCGCCGCAAGGGTGCGCGCGCTGCCCTGGGGCCTGGGTGTGGGGCGGGGACGTTGTGGGGCTGCCCGGCAGAGGGATGTGGGCATGCTCGGCACGAAGTCGTGGCGGGCGGCCGTGATCGCCGCCTTCTCGGGTAAGCGACGGCGAACCTGATTGGTCGTGTCCTGCGCGCCGCGCGCCTCCGACGCAAATGCTGCGCAGGCGCGCGAGTCAGGGACTGGAGGGCGCCACGGCGGCGAGGCGGGGGGCGGCGTCGGCGCGCGCCAGGGGCCGCCTCGCGCGGGCGGCGGCGGCGGCTGCGACGGCCAGCGGGCGTGGGCGGCGCAGCAGCGGGCGCTGCAGGCGCTGCTGCAGCACGCGCGGGCGGCGGATGGGGGTGACCCGGTCGAATCCGCTAGTGTATGGGTCGGCGCAGCCAGGGGCGCCGCTTGCACCCAGGGCCCCCTCCGCAGCAGGCTCCCTCAGAGTGGCGGCCTGGGCGACACCCCCGCCTGTGCGCCTTCCGGTGGTTTGGGCGCTACTTGGGGCAGCGGCGGCGGTGCCGATGCCCGAAGCCCGCGTGTGAGCGCTGCTGTGTTCGAGGCGGGCGCTGGGGCGGGGGCAGATGCGGGTCCCGGGTTTGAGGTGCGGGACGCGTACGCCGGGGTGACGCAGTCACCCGAGCCCAAGAGTCGCGGTCTCGCCCGTGCGAACAGCGGCGGCGGCGGCCGCGGGCTTGCCACAGTTGCAACCAGCACCAGCGGCCTGCCGACCCCCGCGCGTCGCTCGGCCGAGGCGCGCGGTTCGCATCCCGGCGCGCCATGGGGCCGCGCGGCGGGCGGCGGCCCGTCGCTGCGCGCGTCGCGGGCGGGGGCGCCGATCAGCGGCGTGCGGCGCAGCCGCGCGACGCTGTCCTTCCACACATCAGACGTGGCGCGGCCGTCGTCCGCCGGGCGGCGCTCGCCCGCAGGGCGCGCGGACGCGGCGGCGCCCGCAGCTTTCTTCGGGCTGGCTGACGCGCGCGCGAGCACTTCCTGGGCGCCGGCGCCGGTCGCGCCCTCCAGGCTGCCGCGCCGCGCGGCGGCTGGCGAGACAGGATCCGCAGCGGGCAGGTACAGCTCCGGCGGCGGCGGCGCCGCCGCCGCCGTTGGCGCGCGGCCGGGCGAGGGCGCATCGGTGGGCGCGGCCGCCGCCGCCCTGGCAGCCCCGCCGCCGGAGGCGGCGGTAGCAGTGGTGAGGGCCGCGCCTGGCACTGCTGTCGCCGCCGCTGCCGCCCCGCAGGCGCGGGCCAAGGGCTGGCTGGGGGGTCTCGCGCTCGCGCGCGGCGGCGGCGGCAACGGCGCTCAGGACTCGCCCTTGAGGGCGGCCCTGGCGGGCGCGGTGCGGCGCGGCGTCGCGATGGCGGCCGGCGCGCCGCCGCGCGCCGCAGGGCGCGGCCCCGCGGCTGTCCTGCCTGCACCGGCCGCTGCGCCGGGGCCGGTGCGGAGCGCTTCCGATGCAAATGGTGCGATGGGGCCCCTCAGCCAACACAGGGCGGCCTCGAGCGCGAGCGGCGGGGCCGGGGGCACGGCGCCGGTGCGCAGCAGCTCCGACGCGGCGGCGCAGGGGCGAGCGCAAACAGGCAGCGGCGGCGCCGGTTCTGGGGAGTTTGATGACTGCGCTATGAGCCGCCGCGCCTCTGTCGGAGCGGATGGCGGAGTGGATGGCGCCGGCCTCGCAGCCGCGCCCGGGCTCGCCTGGGCCGCAGGAGCGGGACCGGGCGCGGCCGGCGAGGCAGCGGACCGCTACCGGCCAGCGCGGCAGCCGGGCCCCAGCCGGCCCGCCGCGTCGGCCGCAGCGGGCCCGATGGGAGGCCGCAAGGCAGGCGGGGCGGCGCGATAATGCAATGGCGAGGTGTCGTCGGCGGCGGAGGCAGCGGGGGTGCGGACCCCGTGAGTGGCGCAAGCCCCATGCTCCGCGTGGGGCATCGATCAACGGCCTCCTAGTTGTGGGGTTTTGCCACCCCTGAACCGCAGCACCTTCCTGCTTCCGCTGTCCCGTTGCCTCCGCTTGCTCCCCTGCCCCATCGCGCGGCCGCCGCGCCAGCCCAGCACCAGCCGCGTAGGGCGCTTTGGGGGTCTAAGCCCCGCGCAAGAGCTTCCAGGTGGTCGCCGCTCCCTCTTTCGTGCGGCTGCCCGCTGCCACGCCTTTGCGGCGCGCCCCCTGTTTGGTTCTGTGCACCGCCGCTTCGTGATGATGTCACCATTCAGGTCGAATCGCGAGCCTCGCCCCCTCACTTTTTGCGCCGCTCGCTCCTGCCCGTCACGGATGCAGCAGGCTAGGCCCATGATATTTGCAGGCACCAGTGAGCAAGATGATGCGATCTGGGTTTTATGCAGCCCCTCTGCACATTCTGATTGAGTTTCCCAACCTTCATTGTGACCTTTGACCAGGTGTGATACCCAAATCCATGCACAGGCCCCCTGCAAATTCTCCAAGCTTTTTTGCCGTCCGATTTTGATAATGTGCAAGTGCACCCGCACGCGTTGTGGACCGGACCCTCGCAGCTGCCGCGCAGCTGCACCGCAGCGCCTCTCAGCGACCGCCGAGGGTGACAGGTGGGGACAGGGCTTGAACAGCAGAGGCGATCCAACAAGATTGTTGGGGTGGCATGGACGTTACACATGCTCATACATGCAGATTACGCACGGGGACAGCACTACTCCTCGACTGCCAGGCACCTTGCCGTTCAATAGGTCAAGACTGCAAACAACGGGGCCACTTGTAACATACGTCAGCGCGGGGCGCGGCGGGGCGCCGGTCACGAGTCAGTGCTGGATGGGTGAAGGGGGGGTCCACGGGGGCTGCTGGGGCCGTGCAAGCGCGCGCGCACGCACGCAGATCACAGGCGTTGTGGGGGACAGGAGTGCGGTTGCGGTTCATACGCCTTCTGCGGATCGCATTTGAAGCTACACCTCACGGGACAGAGGAGACCTGAGTGGGTCACGGAAAACAGCTGTGGGGGCACAGGTGTCGTGGACCCCAAAAAAAGCATACGGGCACGCGCTCGGCGGTGCAGGCCGAATCTCAGGGGCAGGCTAATAGGGCGGGCCCGCTGGGGCTGGGGCCTCGTCTTTTGACCGCAAATGGGGAGCACATCCCAAGGCCTGGGAGGCTCTTAAGATTGAGAATACAGACTGGATGGAGGCCCGGCAAGGAGATATCTGGGTTTGCGGCAGAGGCTAGAGAATACACAGTGCGACCTATGCCTGCCTGCCTGCCTGCCTGCCTGCCTGTTGTCTGCTGCTGCTGAAGGCGCACGCGCCAGGAGTAGCCGCTGGCCGTGGCATAAAAGCGCGATAAGGGAACGAATGATGGCGCTGGCTGGATCACGGGGCGAAACCAAAGGGTCACATCATACGGCCAAAAACACAGAAATGCATGCATGCGCGCCCACCAACCTCTGAAACGAACGCCGGCGCTTGCCTGCGCAGGAGGCTGGAGCCGCAGCAGTGCCGAGCCCGCTCTGGGGCAGACCCCGGCCTCGAAACTGGGGCTGGCGGCTGCACCAGCTCACTCCCCAACCCATGGACGAGAGGTGGCGCTCAGGGACGTCGCAGCAGGGCACACCAAACATGACGCAGCCCGACACGCTGCGGGGCCCGTCGTCCGCAGGCACGACGCCTCTGCGGTCAAACCAGGTCAGACCAGATCTGTAAGGTCAGATCGGATCTGATCAGATCCCGGATCACGACGCGGACTCTGCGGCGATCTCCTGTACGGCCGCCCTCGCCGCGTCCGCGTCGTTCTCGGCGCAGCACCACCGCAGGAACTGGTACGGCACCGACAAGAAGTGCGCCGCCGACCCTGGATCCGCGAGCTGCGCGTTGAGCGCCCTGAACACCTTTGAGCGCGTAGCGCTGTCGACGTCCAGCGCTTTGAGCAGGGAGAGGGCGCCATTGAATGCGAGGCTTTTGGCCTTGGGGTCTGTGGCTTCCCCGGGCTTCAGGTCGATTTCGGGGAGCACCGGCAGCTGCGCCCGTGCGGCCGCAGCTGCGGCGGCCGCGGCGCCAAGCGCGCCGCCGCCGGTGCTGCCGCTAGCGG
>NW_014010719.1:0-5950 GCF_000611645.1 Monoraphidium neglectum
GTCCTGGGGCGGGGCGCGGCGGGGGGGGACAGGGACGATGCTGAAGGTTTGGAACGTGCCATCGGGGCGCTCCTGACGCTGTTGGGTGCGTTGCTGTCCCACGGGAGCGGGGATGACGTAGGGGTGACGTCAGCGGCCTGGCCGGCCCTCGAGGCGGCGCGGTCGGAGCCGGGGCTCGAGGCTGCGCTGCAGCGGATCACGGCGCCGGCCGGCGGTGGCGGGAGCAACCGTGACGCGCGGCAGGGCCGACTGGCAAGCAGCGTGCTGCGGCGGCTGCAGGGGGCGCGGCGAGAAGCGCCAGAGGCAGGGGCTAGGGCGGAGCAGGCCGGTGGCGGCCGAAGCAGCAGCGCAGCGTGCGGCGCGTGCGGGGCGACGGGGGGCAAGCTGCGGCGCTGCACCGGTTGCAGCTCCGCCTTATACTGTGGGGTGAGTCATAACGAATGGGGAATTACGGGACGGATGGGATCAAATGGGGCGCTGCTCCTAGGCCAATTCGTGGACACACATGTGTGTGTGTGTCAGCGCGTGTGTGTGTGTGTGTGTGTGTGTGTGTGTGTGTGCGTGCGCGCGTGCGTCTGTGTGCGTGTGTGTGCGTGTGTGTGCGTGTGTGTGTGTGTGTGTGTGTGTGTGTGTGTGTGTGTTTTGGAGGTCCAAGAAGTGAAATGTGGAGACACCTGCCTGTGGGCCGGGGGCCGCCCCACTGACCTTGCTGGACTCGCCGCACACACTGCTGCCCCAACCGCCGGCGCCGCGCCGCACCATCCACACGCCGAGGGAGCCCCGGCGGTCGGACAAACGCAGCCCCACCCCTCGCTCGCTCACCCCCCTTGTCTGTCTTGTCGCCCGTCCGTCCGGGCCCCCCCCCCTCTCCCCCTGTAGGCCGAGTGTCAGCGGCGCCACTGGAGGGAGGGGCACAAGGAGGAGTGCAGGCGCTTGCAAGCGGAGCGCGCGGCGGCGGCGGGCCCGGGGGACGGCGACATAACCGCGGCGTCGGCGGCGGCGGCGGCGGCGGCGGCCCCGGCCCCGGCTTGAGGCAGCGAGGCGCGGGCCGCACTGGCGCCGCGAGGAGCGGCCTCAGGAGCCGCGTCGCCACCGCTCGCTGGCGCCGGAGGAGCGGGCGCGCGCAAAGTCGACACGAATCCCTGTATGGTAGCAACTATACCGTCATTCTAGGGCTATTCTTTGCCTCGCCTCAAAGAAGTGATGTTCTCGGTTTGTAAGGACATGGTGATCTTGCAGATCAGGTGATACGGTATGCAGCATCATCAGCATGCGCCATCAGTCTGGAGAGCGGGAATCACGCGCCTGGGACCACGCGGTGCCGATCAACCGGGCTGAATTGGCCATCCAGCGGGGTGGTGACGCGTGCGCAGAGCGTGATGCTTGCTTTGCTGCGATCGATGCCCTTGCCGCGCCCGAAGACGGGATGTCCTTCGCTTGCCCCCCGCCGCGCTAGCTTCCCAGCATCCGTCCCACTCCTGCATCGTGGTCATCACCCCTTGTCCACAGCCACGCGCGTTCAACGCTGCTGAGTGGCCCACTCGCGCACCAAAACGGGGCAGATGAATGATACAACATCACAACTCGTTTCAAGATCCAAACAGCACAACCATTTCTTTTGCAGGGCTGTGGTGCAGCCAAGGAACAGCGCACACCGCGCAAGCGCCCACCTCCACCCTGGATTTCACGACTGCATGCGCCGCCGTACGGTGGCACACGACAACAACCTGCTGACAAATTTAAACACCTTAGGGCGAGTGCAGATCGAATTGTTAGCACCAACCATGTCTGGAACGCCGTCAAGCAAGCAGTGACCATGAGTACAACACACACACACACACACACATACAACCACTCACACACAAACACACACACACTGCAGACCCCTTAGCTCGTGCCGACGGTCAGCCCAGCGCCGACCGTCTGGCCGCGCCGCACACCCGCAGCGCCGTGCCCTGGACGCGGCCTGTGGACCTGCATGTGCGGCGCAGCTGCAGCATGTTGCGCAGCTCGCGGGCCGCCCGCACGCGCTGCTGGGCGCGGGGGTCCACCTTTCCCGCCATGCAAGCGGCGCGGACGTCGGGCCCCGCAAGCCGCCCCAGCGGCGAGCTCGCGTCTGCTTCTTGGCTCATTTGCGGCAGCTGCTCGGCGAGCTGCTCCACCTCCTGCACAGGCCTGTGGCAAAGCGAAAGGGCAGGCGATAGTGGCAAGATTTCTGGTGCAAGGCTGGCAAGTGTGAATCAAGGTTGCACCAAGATCGCGGGGCAAACCCTCACGTGCACAGTCACCAGTGACGCCGGTTTGACTGGCAGCAGCGGACGATGATCCCGACGGCCGTTGGACCGTCTCCAGGGCGCACCCCTCACGCCGCCGCCCGAGGTGGGCGCATTCCTGGCGCAGGCGCCTCAGCATGGGCTGGGTGATGCCGCCCAGCACGTACAGGCCGCCCTCCTCCAGCTCTTCAAACGACGTCACCAGCGTGCCGGACAGGGCGCAGCTGCCGGTCGCCTGCAGCTGCTGTGGGTCAAAGACGACGAGGCCCAGCACGCGCGCCCTGCTCATCAACATCTGCATGTGAGCGCGGGTTGGGGTACCAAAGGCTCGATTTGGGGGTGCATGTCCAGAGGGGCCACAGCATGCACATGCAGTAGTGTGGTGGCACGGCATGGGGAGTGCAGCAGCGAGAATTTCAATCGTCAACGCTTGCAACAGCTCGCGGTGCACGTGCTGCGACCCTGTGGTGGCATGTGTGCGGCATGACCTGTGATCAAACGAAGGAAGAACACGCAGCCATGCCTCCCGAAGCAACGAGGTTCAGCAGTACCTCGAAGTCAGGCTCGTCCTTGAACGAGGCCCAATACGGTGCCGCTTTCTCAAGATTTGGGATGCCATCTTGTAAGATCCTGATCTTCTTCGGCTCAGGTGCCCCGCCTGCCATGGGCGTTGCAGGAACGGGGGTTGCGAGGCAGTATGGCACCATGCCACAAGTGCCGGGTGGCAAAGGGTAGATGTTGCCGCCACACAGGGGATATGCATGCAGCGTGTGTGCACATGGCCGCCAGGAAAGGAGTGCAGCCAGGTCGCCACGGCGTGTGCCATTTGTCCTGCTCCTCCTGTCATGCATGGGGGTACTACAGAAGCCAGGACTGCTGCTGCATGGATTTTTGCCTGCTGCACAAACAGCGGCTGGGCATGCGGTATCGGTGGGCTTGTCACAAGCATCACCAGACCCTGCAACATCTCACCTGCTGCCATGGATCATTCGCCCAAAATCCATGGAGGGCAGAGGCGATGAAAGGGGAAGGGTGTGACAAGAGGCAGCACAGCATGTGTGCAAACTAAACAACCCAAGGTTCCCCTCTTCCTGAGGAAACTGCGCACAACATGCTTGCTACGAAATGTGCCCCCAGCAGCGTTGTCGCCATATCATATTTGAGATTTTCATCGGGTCTTCCACTCAGGTCTGCGTTGACCACCAACCCAATTAACCCAGACCAGTGATGTCTGCTTTCACAAGCACAAACAAGCCAAAGCCCCAGCCAGCAAGTCGAATGAATTGTACATTGCACGCAAAGCGCACCTGATGCCGCTGCTCCTGCGCATTGACAGCAGCATAGCACGGAGTGGTGGATGGCAAAACGTATCACACGAGCACAGCGATGGACGCCAGCAGGTGGTGAGACACAGCGGTGTGTGCGATGGCAGGGGGGGGGCAAAGGGTGCGGCGAAAGATAGTGTCATTCAAGCAAATATCAGACAGGATGTGGGCAACGGCATGATATAGTGTGGACTGAGCGCAGCCTTCAAAGCACTGACTGCATCAGCTGTTGTACATTGTGCACAACAGACATCGATCGTACAAGGTGCGCGATGCGCACGCACGCACGCCCCTGTATTGTTCAGCTGAGCATGCAGTCTGGTGCCTGGCACTGCGATTGGCACACACCCTCGCTTATGGAAGCCACACCACTGAGTCGTACCTGACGGGGGCGGCACAACTGTGTACGTGCCTGGCGGCACACAAGATGATCCCACGTATTCCACATTGTCTCCAGCCGTGTCCCGCAAGGAGCCAGCACCCCTGCCTGTCAGAGCTGCCAACAAAGAAGATGCGGTTGCGCCACTCGCAAACCGCCTGCCATTGATATTCACTGTGGGCATCTGCAAACACACAGAGTGGACATGTGGACCTCAGGCAGGCCTATCCACCGCAGCATTGATGCCGAACGAGGTGCTCTTGCTGCACCAGATGAGATCACATCAGGTTGCCCAATTTCACTTCCACGCAGGTTGCAATGACCAACCAATTCATGCAGCCCTGCCGTTGTTGGAACCTAGCGCACTTGACTAACCCTGGAACGATTCAGGCGCCTGCAGGGAACATTGGCGAGCAGGTGTGGGCAAGCTAATCACAGGTTGGAGGCGGAACAGCGTATGGCCGATTGCTTGGGCTAATACTGGAAGCATGAGCAGGGCGCGACGACCCAGATAACTTAGCAGAACCTGTTGAATCCATGTGCAATGCGGATCTGGTCCAACACGCAAGAAGCACATCTCAAGACCAGTGGGCCTGCCGCTGACAAATCAGCGGCCCGCAACCCACCACCACGCGGCACCCAGCCTGATCCTACCTAGCAGTAAGCTTGGTGCCCGTCAGCGTACTTCAGAAATAAGCTTCAGCGCAATAAAACGAGCAAGGTTGGTCGAGAAGGCCAGGACGAGCGGCCGGAAAACTTGAGAAGGCCTAGTAGCGCTGTGCGGGTGCCCGTTGCCTGTCCCCAGGCCGCTAGTTGCGCAGTGGCATCACCCGAAGGACCAAATCAGTCCACAGCCGATTGAAGCTATCTGTTGATGCCTAGAGGTACACGTGTCAGATCGCAATCCAGAATTATGAGCTGTTTATTGTACGTGCAACTTCTAAGGGTTACAGCTCCAGACGCGTCTGCGGGCGAAGCAAAGCCAATTGGTTGCTGGAGCGCGGTCGAGGTACCGGTAAGTGATGGCATGGTTGTCACCGGCGGTAGCGTTCACATCAACATTCAGTAAACCTGCCATCATATGACAATGCATGTGCTAGTGGCTCCAGCTCTTGAAAGCCTTCACCTTGCGTTCTACATTTCAATGGTACTGTGTACTAAAGTATGTAGTCGTGCAAAGCTCTTTGACGAGTTTACTCCAAGCCGCGCCGACGGCTGGGTGCTGGTGTAGAACGAATGGCGATGAACGCTGGCTGACCTCCGACACCCTGCAAGTGCACTGCGGCGCACCCACAGAGCCTTTAGGAGCAAGATAACGCCTGGGTAAGCACGCGAAGAAGTGTAGTGTACAATACTCAGTAGGGTAGCCAGAGGAGCTGCCGACTGCCGGCGGTCCGCGGCGCGTGGCCAACAAAGGTTTGGGCCGGGGACAAGGTTTGAGGTGCAGCATGTTGCACTCCACAAATTGCCAGTCACGATTGTTACAAGATACGGTTGGTAAATCTTCAGGGCAGCAAAGCTGAATAGCAAGACCAGGTTGAGATTGCTGCGGGCCAAAAGCACGGGGAAAGCGCCCCACAGACGCATGCGAGACGGCGGGTCTGGCCGATGGGGCCGCGGGAGCCGACCCTGTGCGTTTGAGGGCGCTCATTTTTGTCAAGGGGAGGGATGCTTCGGAGCGGTGACAAACCTGAAGAATTGCCCTTATAGTGGGCGTTTGGATGCAGCGCGCTCAAGACATGGGCCTAAACATGACATCACGGTGACATAAGATACATGAAATAATTGCTTGAAGGTAGGTCCACATTTATTGAGCGGATGTGTTCTCTTGAAACAGACACACTTCAAGAAACGCTGCAATGCGCAGCGGTTGCCGGGCGGCCGCCCGGCCCGCCAGCAAGCGGGGCGGGATGGACTCCGCGACAGGCCCGTCGACAGTCACGGCGCCGCGGCCGCGCCGCCGCCCCCCCTCC
>NW_014010719.1:6111-7361 GCF_000611645.1 Monoraphidium neglectum
CAGGCCCGTCGACAGTCACGGCGCCGCGGCCGCGCCGCCGCCCCCCCTCCGCCGCAGCCGCAGCGCCCCCAGCCGGCACGCCCCGACGCTGCTCCCCGCGAACACCGCCGGGACGTGCCCCGTCTCCCGCGCGTACGCCGCCGCCACGGCAGCGACCGCGGCCTCCCCCGCGCCCCCCGCGAGGCCCAGCACGCAGACCACGCCCCCCGACCCCCCGCCCGTGATCTTCGCGCCCATCAGCGCCGCCGGGCGCCCCGCGGCCTGCGCCTCGGCCACGTGGTTCCTGACCAAGTTGACTAAGCGGTTGGTGCCGTCGGACCCCAAACCGCAGGCGCCGTAACTCGAGTGAGACTGATACATCAGCTCTCCGAGCAGCTCGAGCGGCCCCGGCAACGCCGCATCCGCCACCTTGGCAACCCCCGCCCCTGTCCCCTCCCCCGCGGACTCCCCCTTGCCCCGGCCGTCGCTGCCGCCGTCGGCGCCCCCGCCGCCGTTTTCGGGGGCGGCGGCGCGCGCGAGGGCGAGCTTGGCGGACGCGGCGGCGTCGTTGGCCTGGTCGCGGGCGTCGAGGAGGGCCTTGAACTGGGCCACGCGCGCGTGCTCGTGGATGGGGTGGCCGGTGGGGGTGCGCACGGCATAGCGCGCCTGCGGGTTGTGTGTGTGTGTGTGTGTGTGTGTGTGTGTGTGTGTGTGTGTGTGTGTGTGTGTGTGTGTGTGTGTGTGTGCGCGCGCGCACACGCGTGCACGTGGATGGTTGCAGTTGGCAGGCCTCAGCAGGCCTCCAGGCTCGAATCATCAATGGAGGCACGCGCGTGCGCGCGTCGTCGCGGCGCGGCAGCGCGTGCGGACTCAATCTTCCCCTCACGCGCGACCCACGCCACGGGCCCCGATGCAGCGGGTGCGACGGGGGCGCCGACGGCGCGGCCGGGGCGGCCCCCGGTCGGGCGGGAGCGCGCCGTGGAGGGCAGCAGGGGGTTGGGGTTTTCCCGCAGCGGTTTCGCCGCCCAGAACCCCGTGCTGCCCCCAGGGCTCGCACCGCACGCATCCCCCCTCCGCTTGGGTGACGTCACCAACGTGGATCACACCCCCCTTTCCCCCCGCACGCACCCCAGAGACGCGCACGCGCGCGCGCACGCACCCCCTCCAGGATCCAGTGATGGCAGCCGTGGTCACAGCACCCCGCACGCCGCTCGTCGCAAACGCTGAATTGATGCAGCGCACGCCTCCCCCCCCCGAAAAACCTCCCAAAC
>NW_014010719.1:7692-8235 GCF_000611645.1 Monoraphidium neglectum
CCCCACCCTCCAGGATCAAAGACCGATGAAGAACCACCAAACCCCCCCCCCCAAACGTGATATAAATACAGATTATCCAAGACAAGACACAGACTCACCACCCCTGAAAACGAACCATCAAAAAGAAACCCCTCACCTCCGGGTCGACCCTGGTGACGTCATCGCCGTGGCCCCCCCACCGCTCCAGGAACTCGCGGCCCCCGATTGCCTCTGGCAGCCGCCCCTCAAACACCTCCTTAAACAAGGAGGGCGGCACAGCAACCAGATACGGCCCGCCGCCGCCGCCGCCCTCGTCTTTGCTGCCGGCGCTGCTGCTGTCGCTGCCGCCGAGCAGCAGCGCGCGCGCCGCACGCGGCACGGCCGCCGCGGCTGCGGCCGCGGCGGCGGCGGCGGTGGGGGAGCCGGGGGCGGCGTCCGCGGCGGCGGCGAGTGACGTCATTATTGTTTTCCCCATGAAGGTGCCCACGCGCACACTCGAGTAGTCTGCGCCGCCGACGGAGTGGCGGATGCCGCTGTCGATGCCCCAGAAGCGCAGCTGGGGGG
>NW_014010718.1:0-7746 GCF_000611645.1 Monoraphidium neglectum
CCTCACTACACGGTCTTGTGCCCACCACCCCCAGGCATTGACGTGGTGAAGGCGTCCACCTGGGAGGCCCCCTTCTCGCGCCGCATCGACGCAGTGCGGGCCCTGGAGCTCCGGCAGCTGTCAGTGGCACTGCTAATGCAGGTCTGGCGGGGGATCTTTGGGGGGGGAGGCATGTGTTGGGGTGTGTATGCACACATGTATCAGTGTCTGGGAGGCAGGCAAATGATCCTGAAAAGTGAGGGAGCCGATTGCGTTTTTGGGCGCACCAGGCTCTGCGGCTGCTGCATGAGACGTGGCGTGAGCCTGCATCCGGACAGCTGTCCGCTCGCAGGCCCCGCACACGCCCCAACCGCGGCCTTCCAGGCCGTAACGCTGATTCAAGGCAGCCCGGCGGTGCTCGCCCTCCCAGTGCCACAGGCAGCTCAGCCCAGTCCAGGCCTTCCCCAGGCCGGCCTCATCTCCCTTGTGATCACGCCCCAACGCCTGCCGCCCTGATCTCCCCTCCCATCCCCTCCGCCCCTCCCTCGCCCCTCTGAACCCCCTGTCCCCCAGAACGTGATGGGCTTTTTGGTGAACGCGGTGCCCACACTGGTGCCTGTGGCCTCCTTTGCCGCATACCTGCTCATGGGTGAGCGGAGGAGGGGGGTGGGAGGGATACAACGGGCACGGTGGTTGAGTGGGTATCCGGTGAATACGTTGGGGTGAGTGGGTGTGCGGTCACGTGGGCGGGATGAGCATGCGGCGTGGCGGGCGGTCGGACAGCGGTTGAGCCTTGCGGCGTTGCGAGCGGGGCGGATTGCGCAGGAGCAGCGCAGGCACCCGGCGGCACGCGGCAAGGCCAGTGGTGGAGAGGGCGTGCAGGTCACAGGGCACCAAAGCAGGCGCCTCCCCAGCCCTTCTACGCTTTGCATTGACAACCTTTCTCCAAGACAACAACAATTCTCCAGCCGCCCTGCGACCCCTCACCATGCGCTCCACCAACCCCGCCCCACCAAACCGCGGCGCGCCGCCCCAGGCCGCAACCTGAGTGCAGCCGAGGCCTTCACCAGCCTGAGCCTCTTCCAGGTCCTGAGGTTCCCCCTCTTCCAGCTGCCACAGATCATCACACAGGTGGCTTTGGGGGAAGAGGGCCGCCCCGGGAAGAACAGGCGTCACTGCATGTCATGATATAATGCAGTCGACGCGGAGGGTGCTTTACTCATCGCTGGTTGGGCGATTATCAGGGCCGCGTACTGCCATCTCGCCGCTTGCCTGGCAGTTGCGGACCACGGTTCTTGCACCCCTGGCACTTGTGGGTTGCGGCTCGCTCTCGCGCCCCCGCCGCCCGCCCGTAATCAGACCGCTGCCACCTCTCGTGCGCACCTCCCACTCACTCCCTGGCGATCTTCCTGCGCCCGACCGCAGGCCACCCAAGCCCAAGTGGCGCTGGGCCGGCTGCACCAGCTCCTCTCAGCGGAGGAGGTCACCTCCTCCCACGGCTCCGCCTCGAGCCCCGGCGCCGCCAACGGCGTCGGCCACGCCGCCGCCGCCCCGGCCGCCGCCGACGGCGCCGGTGACGTCACGGGTGACGTCATCGCTCCCGCCGTCAGCCTGCACGGGGACTTCACCTGGGACCCGGACCGCGCCCCCACCCTGGTGGACCTCGACCTCGACATCCCGCGCGGCAAGCTGATCGCAGTGGTGAGCCGGCCACGTCGTCGCACACACGCATGCACGCATGCGCCTAACAATGCACGCTTGCGGCCGTCTGCTGCGCCCGCTGCGATCTGTGCGCACAGGTGGTGCCGTTGGCAGTGGCGGGGCCGCCACGCCCACGGTTCTCCAGCTGTCGGTGGGACTTCGTGCGTCCCCTGTGATTGAGTAATGTCTCATCATAGTGCTCCTTTCCACCCACAACCGCGCCCGACGCAGGTCGGCAGCACAGGCGCCGGCAAGACCTCGTTCCTCATGGCTGCCCTGGGACAGATGCCCCAGGCCCGCGGCCCGCCGCCCCGCATAGAGGGGTCGGTGGCGCTGGTGCCGCAGGCGCCCTTTGTGCTGGCGGGCAGCGTGCGGGACAACATCCTGTTCGGGCTGCCCTACGAAGAGGGTGGGCGAGGGGCGGGGGCGTGCGGTGTGACGCCCGTTAAAGCCTGGGTTCGCGCCGATCTGGGTTTTGGTGTGGGGAACAGGCGTCGCGGCTGGCGAGTGAGGTCGGGTCGGCTGGGATAGCCCTGCAGACAGCCCAGCGGACGGCCGCACAATAGAGCACGGCAGGGGTCCCCGCCAGTTTGTGCAGTTCATCGTTTTTTGCTTGTACATCTCAGCTCGAGGTACCTGAGAAAGGTTAAGGCGGGTTGACCTGCGTGCCCTAACCCACAGCATCATCTCACACGAATAATTGCATCACCCCCCCCCCACACACACACACACACATCCCTCAAATCCCCCCCAGGCCGCTACTCCAGGGCCGTGAGGGCGGCCTGCCTGGAGCAGGACTTTGAGGCACTGCCGGCCGGGGACGCCACAGAGCTCGGTGGGCGCCCTGGTCACTGGCTGGCGCATGGCTCGTGAAGCGTGGCTCGTGAAGCGTGGGGCGCGGCGCAAGGCACACGCGTCAGGCGGACTGCTTGAAACGCGCAGCCTATGCGGGATGCTGCTCCGCTGCCGCACTCATCGCCATGCGCGGCACATCCCCGCGAAGCATCCAAATGGCTGCTGCTCCCTTTGTGTCTGCAGCTGGCACTGCATGCTCGGGCTGCTGCCATCCCCACTTTTCTCTGCTTACCGATATCGGATCATCAACTTGGACGGCCTGTCCCCACCTGCTGGAAACCCCTGTCCCCTCGCTGCAAACCCCCCTCCTCCGCATGCTTCTTTTTTTGTCCGAACACTCACCCATCGCCGCTCTTGTACCAATCGTTCTCCGTCCAGGGGAGCGCGGCATCAACATCTCTGGCGGCCAGAAGCAGCGCGTCAGCATCGCGCGCGCGATCTACGGTGGGCCGCCGCGCCCTTGCCATCTGGTCATCCCGACAGCGGGCGGCGCGGCGGCATGAGCCGCGAGAACAGAAGCCTGGGCACGCACGCGACGCGCACACACTTCCATGCCCCGTTTCTCAACCTGTCAATCCATCTGATCCATGCTCACACAGCTTGACAGCTACACAGTCCGTCATTGCAGCCCCACGACCCATCAACCTGCACTAAGCCTGCACCCCCCCCCCCCCGTCAACAACCCCCCCGCACCGCAGCTGACTCTGACGTGGTGCTGCTGGACGACCCCCTGAGCGCCCTGGACGCGCGCGTGGCCAGGAGGGTGTACGACCTGGGGGTGCGGCAGGTGAGGGGGGTTTTATTGGGGGAGGGGGCGCCGCAGCGATGGTCGCCGCTAGGGAGGGCGATGGCGCAAGGCATGCGCAGGCCACCCCCGATGATGGGGTATCGGCAGCAATCCGTCAGGGGCGGATGATTACGGCAGCCCTGCGGCCTTGGGATCTGGACACCAGGCAATGGTCAAAGAGGGTGACACACAGTTGAAGCGGCTCCAGCCCAGGAGCAGCCCCGCTGCTGCCCCGACCAGCCGAGCCAGGTCACGGTGCTGCTTTATTCTGAACTCGCGCCACCCGGCGCCCCGGCTGCTCTCTCCCGCCAACAGGCCCTCGCCCGCAAGACCGTGGTGCTGGCCACCAACCAGCTGCAGTTCGCGACGCACCCCGCGGTACACACCGTGGTCTTCATGCGGGACGGCCGCGCAGAAGAGGTGGGGACCCTGGATGAGCTCATGGCCATCCCGGGGGGCGGGTTCGCCGCATTAGTCAGGGAGACCCAGCTCGAAGAGAACGACGGCGAGAAGTCCTCGCAGGATGACGACGTTGACAAACTGGACGAGGCGTCACCCGGTGACGCCGCGGGTGACGCCGCGGGCGGCAAGGCGCCGCCCGCGGGCGACGGGAAGCTGCCGATCGCGGCGGCGGCGGCGGTCGCAGGCGGCCCCGGCGCCGTTCCGGGGGGCCGGCTCGTGCAGGCAGAGGGCGCCGCGTCGGGGCGGGTGTCAAAGGAGGTTGTCGCGGCCTATGTCAAGTCGTGCGGCGGCTGGGGGGTGGTGGGGGTGCTGGGCAGCTTCTACGTGACGTCCGAGGCGCTGAGGGTGGGCACGTCCCTGTGGCTGTCCTACTGGACCAGTGAGCGGGGTTTGGGGACACCCCGCGGGGCGGAGGGGCAGCAGCACCAAGATAGGGGGATGCACCAGGTGTTGCTGCTGCGGTCGTCGTTTCGCGACCGACCTGCATCGCTATTGTGGCGCGATCGGCACCTTTTCGGTGAGCTTGCTCACGTGGCCTCATCCCAGCCCATCTGTTTGCGGCTGCGCTGCAACCCCCAGCCCTTGCTTGCCTGGACCCCCAACCCTGCCCAACACCCAACCCCCCCGCTCCAGGTGTTGTGGATGACCCCCACCCCAGCTACACCCCCAAATTCTTCATGACCTGGTGAGAGGGGGCGAGTGGGTGCGTGTGTGCGCAAACGTGCACCCGTGCACGCTCGCAAGCGCAGGTGTGGGTGAGGGGGGCACTGTTGTGGTGTGGGTTTCGCTCGTCAGGTCACCGGGGATGTTTACGATCAAGGGGGTTAGCACATGGTTCTCATTCAAGTATGTGATTGTTTGGGAACAGAAGACGCGAAGGCAAAGGCGGCGGTTTGACCCATCCAGGCAGGTCCTGCAGGAGCGCCACGCCCGGCCATGTGCACGCCGCTGCCCTCCCTCTTCCCCTGGAACGCAACCCCGCCGGTCTGGGACTGCCTGTCCTGCCTCGGTCGCTAGCAGCAGCAGCCGCAGCAGCCGCAGCAGCCGCGGCAGCCCCCCTCATCAGGATATCTGCCCGGCATCCACACACCTAACACGTCCGCACGCATGCACCCACCCCTCCTTCATTCCTCGTGCGATGTGCCTGTGACGCCACAGGTACGCGGCCATATCGATAGCCCAGCTGGTCTTCATGTTCCTGTCGACGGTGATGGCCTTCCAACAGGTGGCGTTGCGTGGGGTGGGGTGGGGTGGGGTCGGGTGGGGGTGGCAGTGGGGACTGGGGCGTGAGGATTGGGGAGACATGTGTGCATGCCCGACTGAATTTCATGGCTCCCGGTTGCACCAGACTGTTGGGCTGCCATCTCAACCTCGTTCTGAAGCTGCGCATGCGGACCTGCAACCCTCTGACCTTGAGCCAACAATCGAACGCACGCGCGCCTCTACAAAACGTCATCCAAGCCGCCAAACATGGTGGATTGACGGCCCTCGAGCCGACCCCGCGCCGCCCCACCCATTGACCTCCAAACGCAGGGCCTCCGCGCGGGGCGGCGCCTGCACGACGCAGTGCTGTCATCCCTGCTGGCCGCCCCGCTGTCGTTCTATCACACCACCCCCTCGGGCCGCATCATCAACAGGCTGACCAAGGACACCTCGGAGGTGGGCGGGGGAGGCCGAGGGTGCGTGGTCTGAGGGCTCGATGCACAGAGTGTGGCAGGCGTGAGGCTGTGGCGCGACGCAGGCGGGCTGCTAGGGGCGATTCTCAATGCTGTACACTGCTCCTCCGTGACAAATGCTGTGTGTGCCGCCCCCCAGCAAGGCGCAGCCTCACTCCTATCGGGACGCCCTTCGACCCCTGCGCTGGCCTTCACACCTCTGCTTGCCTGCCCACCCCGGGGCCCAGTCCTCGAGCCCATGCCCCGTTCCTGAATCAGACGACTTGGCAAACCCTGTACCGTAACCCCTGCAACAGGTGGATAAAAACCTGGCGGCCAACATATCATTCGCATTCAGGTCTGCAGGCCGCCACAATACAGGACTCTGGGGAGCCTCAAACCTCCCCCCTCCTAAATGCCTGCTGGGCTAGCTTTTTCCTGAAGCAAGTCCCTAGCTGCTGCTGCGATTTCCGTCGAGCCGAGCCGCATTGCTGCAAGGTCGCCCGGCCCCCTCAGTGCCCCGCAGCAATCCGCTACGACGCAGCGGCGATGCGACACCGCACACCCACCAAGCTCCTTTGCGCCCGAGGACCGCCCATCCGACCCATCGACCCAACTGCACCGACTCAGAAACTCCTGCCCCGCAACCCTTGCTCCCTCCCAACACCTCCCACCCACCGCCACCAAAAGGTCAATGCTCCAGCTGGTGTCCACCCTGGCCCTCATCGGCGCCGGCGCCCCCTTTGCGCTGCCGGCCCTGGTGGCGCTCATGGTGGTGTTCTACCGGCTCTACCACGTCTACCAGGCCAGCATGATCCAGATCAAGCGCCTGGACGCCACCTCCAGGTGGGGCCGAGGGGTGGGGGGGAGAAAGGGCGCGTACGCTCTTGTTCGCTTTCACCGCGCGCGGCTCGGCCCTCTTACTGTGGAATGATTATCCGAGCCTCGACCCACGCAGCCCACCGCCGGTTTGACCCGCACGCTGCCCGCCCCGAACCAATACGGATGCCTGCTTACATACGTTGCACTCGAACAGTAGACACAACTGCCACCTAAACCCCCATCAACCAAGGTCTCCTTCCACCCTTGAATCCCCCCTCACACACACACACACCTACAAATCCCATCAAACCCTTGAAACCTGGGCGGCCCCTTAAACCCTTCACCACCCCAGGTCCCCAGTCCTGTCGAGCGTCAGCGAGGCGCTGGCGGGCGTGGTCACCATCCGCGCGTTTGGGGTGGAGGGCCCCCTCAGGGCGCGCCACGCGGCCCTGGTCAACGCCAACGCGGCCATGTCGCTCGCAAACCAGGGGCTCAACAGGTCAGGCGGGGGCCGTGGGGGGGGGTCGCATCGCGCAGGGGGCCGTGTGCGCTTGTCACCATCCTCCTTGCGTAAACCATTATCAGTTCAACACAACCCTTCAGAATGAAACAATCCAATTTGTCGTCGCCACTTTCCTTGGTCATTCAAACGTTTGGTAGGAGGGGGCCCTTTGAGGTTCTCAATACGCCCAGCACACCCCTGGGTCTAGGCCCGCACACCACGCTGCGAGCTGCGTGTTGCCTTCTCAATGATGACATCAGCTCTGGCTTGGCCCCGCCCCACCAGGTGGCTGGGTGTGCGCCTGGAGACCCTGGGGGCGCTGTCCACCCTCATGGCGGCGCTGGTGTCAGTGGAGCAGCTCGGCAGCGGCAGCGCCAGCGCCGCCGCGATGGGGTTGCTCATCTCGTACGCGCTGCAGGTGAGTGCGCACGTGTTGCGTTTTAAGGCGGTTTCACAGGGGCAGGGGACGGCGCTGGGCAGGTCAGGGCGGCAACGGCGGGCGAAAGCCAATCTTGCCTGGTGGGCGGGGCCTCGGCCGAGTGCTTGTCGCCGGGCTGCCTGGCGGCGCAGGGAGCCGCCAGGTGTTCGCCTTGGCTCGGGTGCTTCTGCCACAAGCGCCGCCCCTGGTGTGAGCCCGTTGCCCTCCACTGCCGCCGCTGCCTCGCCCCCCCTGTTCTCTGCCCTACGCCCGCCCTTCTCTCTGAGACCATCCCTTCCTCTGCCCCTGCGCCCTCTTTTTCCTCTCCCGCCCCCTCCCCTCGTGCACCCCGACGCACCATCTGCCCTGCCTCACTGCATGTCACACGTTTGACCTGGTTGCCACTGACGCCCTCCTATTGCACACACGCACACACGCACACGTACAACCAAGCTCTCTTCCTCAATACCACCCCTGTCCCATCTCCCTTTCCCCTGCCTTGACCTCACGTCTTCCCATCCGCATCCCAGCACATTGCTCCCCTCCCCCTCCACCCCCTCCGCCC
>NW_014010717.1:0-7745 GCF_000611645.1 Monoraphidium neglectum
AGGGTGGAGTGTCGGGCTGGCCGCCAAGGAAGCTTGGGAGGGACGCAGGCGCCCGCACGCTCCCCACAGTGTCGGCTCAGCGCCCGGCCGCCCCGCTTCCCGGCGGGCCGCCCAGCTCCGCATGCCCCCTCTCACGGCCGCACCCCGCCGCCCCGCCTCACCGTGCCACCCCGCAGGGCGTGCCGCTGCTGCCCAGCACCTACTTCATCCCCGGCGCCAGCCTCCACTTCTTCCTGTTCTTCGTGCCCACCCTACTGGCGGGCGCCGGCGTGCGGCGGAAGCTCATGGTGGGGACCCTCATCATCGGGCCGCTCATGTCGATGTACATGACTAAGGGCGACATCAAGACGTACCCCCTGGAGTGGTGGGTGACACGGGCGGGGGTGGGGGTGGGGAAGAGGTCGTGCTCGTGCAATGGACGCGGCGGCAGTGCCATCAGGTGTGGGGCGGCGGCGGCAGCGGCTGTACAGCTTTGATGGCGGCTGGGGAGCTCATTTTTAGCCGGGGTGTCGCGCTGCACGGTACAAGGTGTCTAGCGCCCAGCTCGGCAGCACAGCGGGGCGCTATCCGCCCCCCGCCCAGCATGCCGCGATCACGGAGAAGGCGCAAGCAATTTGACCGCCCACGCAACTCAAAGTTCGTTCCCCCTGTCGCGCGCCGCCAGGCCCACCATCTGGTGCTTCTTCGCCGCCCTCCAGTCCGCCGCCGCCTTCTGCTTCGAGCTCGGCTGGCCGACCGCGTTCGCGCCGCGCCCCCGCCGGGCCAAGCCCGACGCCAACGGGACCGCGAACGGCACTGCCAACGGGGCCGCCCCCGCTAAGGAGGCCGGGAAGGCACAGTGACCGGGCGCTTCTCCACCGGTGCGCGCCCCCCACTTCGGCACCCTGGCCTCTTTGCAAGGCCGCTGGGGGCGCAGTTGTGCAGACGGGGTTCCGCCCCAGTGCCTGCCTTAAGGCATTATCTGTCGCGCCTGCTCATTATCCTTCGCGCCTGTGTCATGGTCCGGGGTTGGGACATGCGAGCCCGGGCGGCCCGCTCTGCAGGAGGCGCAAATTTAGGCGGGCGGGCACGGCCCTGCGTCGCCGTGAAGAAGAGGCGGCGGCACAACACAGAAATCTGCAGTACGCGTCGCGCCTGGCCGCGTCAGCCAGGCACAGGCCGGCGCCCCGCCGGCCGCGTCACCCCAAAGCCCGCTGCTGCTTGCCGCCGTGCGCCGCGGAGCCGCCGACGACCTGGAGCTGCTCTATTGCGCATCCTTAGCCCCTCCTCTTCGCGGGGCGACCCCAAGCACTTGGCAGGCTGCTTCAACTGTGTTTTCTCATAGCTAACCGCAAACGAGAGAGGCGGCGAGCCGTCGCGCGTCGCCTGTCCTGCTGTCGAACACCAAAAACGCGCCCGCCCTCGCGGCGCCGCCTTCCCCGCGCGCTCGCGCCGCGCGCTGCGAGTTCAAGGCGGTCCGCAGCCACGAACTGTATGGGGCATGTTGCCCCTCCCTCAGTAAGCCCTGACCCGCAGTTTGAATGGCCCCTGCGGCCTATCACGAAACAATCCACGTGTATCGGGCGGCTGTCCTGCAGGACGCTCTGTGGGGCTGGTTGGGGCTGGTTGTAAGCACCGACGGCAAGCGGGACAGTGTATTGCTGCCAGGAAAGGCCAGCGACGGGTAATTACTAGTGCTTGCTGCGGGTGCTTCATGAAGCAACAAAAGTATTGAAACGTCCACCCAGGCTCAACAGAACAACTGTCCGGTCCAAGCAGCCCAGGAGGGTAAAGTTCCTTCATGCGGGGCGCTGGCGCACGGGCTGACCGATTGGATCGTAGCTTGCGGGGGCAAGGGCTGCGCAGGCATTTAGGCAGGCACAGGCGCGAGCCTAGGCAGGCAGGCACAGCGAGACACACACACGCACACACACGCAGGTTGCTCACAAGGGTTTAAGACCGCGGTTTGGGCAAAAAAGCATGCAGGCGCAGCGGCACAGGGGGCGCGCCGCGCCGCGCCTGATCGCCGGCCGCGGCGCGCGCCAGGCATCTCGGCCCGGCGCGGGGGCCGCTGCGCAAGTGCTAGCAGCCCAGGGGCTTGCATGCTCCTGTGAAACGTGGAGTAATCCTAGTCAGACCCCAATTCAAACTTGAACCAGCACAAGGCAGGAATCTAGCAGGCTGGCAGGCAGAGTCGCAGAGTTTAAAGATCCCGGCATCTTAACGTTGGGGGGCCGGCGCTCGGGGCGGGGCCACACCCCGGCCCACCTAGTCACCTGCAGATGTGCGCCCGCGTGCGCCGCCGGCACATGTGCGGGCGCTGGCATGGTGCTACCGGGTCACTTGGTTCAGAGAATCGGCCGTTGGGGATGGAGGCAGGGCAGCTGCCACCAAATATCTCACAAGTATCTCAGGGCAACGGCCCCAAAACGGCACTGCTGGAGGCACTAGGGCGATATTGCAGGCAAGGCAGGGAGGCGGCAAGGGGGCCAAGGGGCGGGAGAGCCGCAGCACAGTTTTCAAGCGCGACCGCTGTGCAGCCACAATTTGCGAGTGGCCGCAGGGCATGCGCGCGCGTTGCGCTGGCCCCTTGAGGGCAAAACAAAGCAACGCATTGGCAAACAAACTTCAACCAAGGCGGTGTGCGGGGCGCTCCGGGGGCACAGCCGCACACACGTACGCAAAGCTGCTGGCGGGGCACGGGAAAAGCAGAAATCGCGGCGATGAGCGAGCGGCAATGTTGCAGGCGGCGCAAATTAGCATGGGGAGCCTTTGTTTTGGAAGAAGCCCGGCCCCTCGGTCGAACCCACAAGCCTGGAACAGCGTGCTGACGAGGCGCGGCAAAGCAGCCGCAATGCAAAATCAACGCCCAAACCCCGAATGCGTGCGCGCGAAGCTTCTCGCGTGTCGCCGCCGGCCGCGCCGCGGCCGTCCGGGCGCAATGGTTGGGAGCGTTCAACCGCGTTTGACCGCAGGGACGCGCACGCCCGTGTGGTTGAAAGACATGAGGTGCAGAGATCCTGACCACGCAGGCCTCTCGGCGTGCGCGCTGACGTCGTACTTGCAAAGCCCACGCGTGCGCCCCAGCCGGCCGGCCGCCCCCCTTCAGTGCGCCAAAACCGCAGCGCGCGGGCCTGCATGGGTGGTGGCACGCCTGGAACTGGCGCGCCGCCACCGCCGTCGCCGCCGCGCGCATTTGTTGGCCCCAGTTTGGGGGGCTTCGCATGCCCTCAATGATCAAAGTGCAGGGGCATCAACTCATCCATGGCCACGCAAGCTTCACAGCAACGCAATGTGACGGGGCAAGGACGAATCCGTAGGGACGGCCCTGCGCCACCCTCAAGGTTCAAAAAGCTGCGCAGCCCGGGGCCGATTTGACGCACGGGCCCGTTGTGGAACGCCGTGCCGGCGTCCGGGCGCGTACCCCACGGCACCAGGGATGTTGCGGGTGCGTGCTGTCGCCGGCGGGTGCTGGTGTCATGATGACGCAAGTATCGACGCGGCAGGGGCCTCCATTGATCAGGACCGCCTGGCTGGGCTGGCTTTGGACGACCAAACGAGGCGGGCGGTACACGACTTGGGAAAATCAGCAATCCATTTGCTGGTGACTTGACACACAGCTCACACACCACTACAGCGCAGGAGGACTCTGCAGGCCGCCACGCGGCGCGGGCAGCCCGCACGGCACCGCACGTCACCACGGCGCCGGCGGCCTAATTTGCAGGCAGCACGTACCCCCCTGCGCCCAGCAGCTGCTGTTGGTTCAGCTGCTGCTGCTGCTGCTGCTGCTGCTGCTGGCCGGCTGCCCCAAACGCGGCGTCCACCCCGCCGGCCGCCGCTGGGGCGAATTGCATGGCGTGGCCGCCCTGCATGGCCCCAAGGGGGTAGCCGCCGATTAGCAGGCCACCGTCGAGCGCAGCCGCGCCACCGTGCGCGCTTGCGGGCCCCAGCAGGACGCGCTGCTGCTGCTGCTGCTGCTGCTGCTGCTGCTGCTGCTGCTGAGCTATGAGCGCCGCCGCAGATGGGTCCACAAAGGCCATGCCACCGGGCTGCAGGCCGCCTTGCGGGACGCCGGATATGACAAAGCCACCGTCTGTCGCATACTGCTGCTGCGCCTGCAGACGGCGAGCGCGCGCAGGGGCGGATGGGTGGGTGAGCGAGTGCAGGGGCGTCGGCACGTGAGGGCAGCGCGCCCCCCAGCAGAGAGGGTGCTGCTGGCCGCGGCGGCTGCAATGCCACCACAAGCCGGATCCCCGAAGCGGCGTCCTACCGCTCCCACGCCCTGCATGCACGGCTACCGGAACCAACAGCAAAGGACCCACCAGGATGTTGCCATGTCCATTCATATAGGCGCCGCCGGCGCCGCCCCCGAAAGCCCCTGGGTAGCCCAGCGCCGCCAGGCCGGGCTGGGCGAAGGAAACGCCCCCGCCATACACGCCGCCCGCGAGCGCGCCGCTCGCGGCCCCGGCGCCCGGCGCGCGGGCGCCAAAGGCGGGGATGGCGGCGGCGGAGGCGGCGGCGGCTGCTGCTGCGGCGGCTGCGGCGCGGCCGGCGGTGGGGGCGCGGCTGGTCGAGCGGCCCCAGCTGATGCGGATTGCGTTGGCCCCTATGACCTGCATCAATGGAAGATGGGCGGTCACCAGACGGGTCCGTCAGTCGGAGATGGGCCGAAGATGCGTGCAAGAGCCAAGGCATCTGTCGCGTGCGGGACTTTGTGGCGCCGCGCGGCAAGCCTGGGCTCGGCTGAGGAAAAAAAACGACGCGCTTGCTCTTGGCAGCGTGGCATCTCCAAAGCAAGGCGCGTGGCAGGGGTGGGCCGCTCGTTGCGTCGCGGCGGGGTGTTACGAGGTAAGCTGCCGGCCAGAGAGCCGCGCGCTTTGGAAGGCCCTCGCGCAGCGCCCCCTGCCCCGGCGAGGGTGCGTCGACGGGCCGTCGCCTGACGCCTGCTGCCCAAGTGGCTATGAGTGCGCCCGCGGCGCACCTGGCCGTTGAGCGACGCCATTGCCACCTCAGCTGCAGGGCGCTCCACATACTGCACGAACCCGCAGCCTGGCGCGCGCACGGGGCGAGGGCGAGGGCGGGGCGGCGAGCGGTCGGCGCGGCGCGCAGAGGGCACCGGGGTGGCGGCCGCGCACGCGGCGGGCCGGGGCGATCGGCTGCAGGAGGGCCCCGCTAGATCCGCATGCCAGCGGATCATCGTCCCGTGCTGGGCGCGCCCCGCCGGCGCGGCTGCCGCCCGGCCGCCGCGACGTCGCGCGGCCGTGCTTGAGGGAGGGGCCCCGCCGCGGGGCGCAAAAAGGCCCTGCCTGCGCCCACCTTTCCCGGCCGGCACTTTGACGTACACGATGACGCCATACTGCCCAAACAGCGCCCTCAGCTGCTCCTCGGACACGCCGCCGCTGAGGCCGCCGATGAAGAGCGTCGTGTTGGTCGGGTCGAGCTCCGCGGGGTGCGGCGCCGCGCCCGCGGCGCCGGAGCCAGAGCCGCCGCTGCCTGCGGCGCCGGAGCGGCGCGCGGTGGCGAGGCTGACGCGTATGGGGCGGCCGCCGAGGTTGAAGCCCTGCATCTCGAGCGCGCGGTCGCGGTCGGCCTCGGATGAGAAGCGGACGAAGCCGTAGCCCTTGGGGCGGCCGGTGGCCGGGTCCGTGATGACCTGCGGGTTACGCCGGCGGGGTGGGACGGGTGACGCGGGCGGGGTGAGACGGGTGGCGCTGGAGGGGTGGGGCGCAGAAAAAGGGAGTGGATGGGCGTGCCGCGAGCGTACATGGGTCGCGTCCATGAGTCGCGTGCGGTCTCGTTTGAGGTTGATTGCCGCATGCCACCGCGAGTGCCGGCCCCCGAGTGAGTGTGCAGTGCGTCCGTAGCGGTATCGCTGCTCAAGGGGGCACTCGCTGGGCCGCGCTGCGCCGCGCCGCCGCGCAGCGCACCGCCGGCTGCGGCGGCAGCATAGCGGGCCCCTCCGCAGGCTGCTCTTGGCTCGGCCCCGCAGCGGGTGTAGGGTGGCGGCGGTTGCGCCAAAGTCATGGGACACATCGCCCCTCCCGATACATGCGGGGCCGCCATGCCGATTCCGCCTGTTCTCAGACGTTTGCATGGGCAGTGCATGCATGCGGCCACCGTCTGCGTGCCCGGCCCCCGTGGCCGCCGCGGTCACAGCCGCCGGCAGTCCCCATGCGGTGGGCCGGGTCCGGCGGCCCGCACCTTCGCGCTCGTCACCGAGGGGTAGAACTGCCTGAAGGACTCCATGAGAACAAAATCCGACACCTCGGGAGTGAGATCCCCCACAAATACGCTGAACTGTTCCGCCTCAGGTGGAGCCCCTATCCCCGACATCGCCATGTCAGGATGGCCTCCCTGTTGGCCGCCTCCACCCTCGTCCGCAGACACCTCTGGTCCACTTTGATCCGGCTGTGCTGTGCTACGCCGTGCTAATGGGGTGGTCAATGATCTTCAAGTCGTGTCACCGCTCCAAAAAACCTCACGCGGCTGCCTATCCAGGTGGGCGATGCGCACCAAATCAGGAGTTCTACAAGTTTTTTCTGGCGTTTGTCCTGCGGCCCTCGCCCGTCCTAAGCTCGGCCAAAATCGGATGTCAGCACAAATGACGAGCAATTGATTGGCCGTGTGCGCAAGTGATGCACGCAAACGCTTCCTAAAACATGAGCAGCTCCATCGAACAACAGGTCGGGGAGGACTGAGCTGACCGGAGCAAACAGGTTGATGATGCGCCGGGTGAGTAGCAGTGTGCGTAGCGCAGCACATCATCGGTAACGCCCACTCAATTTCCTGCCGCGCGCCGCGGTGGGGCCCAGTTCTTTTGAAAGTTCAGACACATCAGGAAGCTTCAGTTGTTCGAGCCGGCACCAGGGAGGCGGGTCGCGTGGCCGTCAGCCAGCCAGGCAGCCGACGGGACACAGCAGCCCCCCCACGTCATCGTCAGCCCCCCACCAAACGGGTTGCGCCGGCCGCGCGGCAGAAATGACCCCACGTGCCCGCAGCCGCACGCAATGGCCCGCAGCGCGCTCTTGCGGGCGCCCAGGCCGCGCGGCGCGGCAGCGCCGCGAGCCCAAACGGCTGTGCGCCGCCTGGCGTAGTAACAGCCAGGGCCGCCACCTCGTGCTGCAGCCTCGCAGCTCTGAGAGCATGCATTTGGGGCCGCATCACGTGCTGAGCCTCATAGTGGCCCTAGCTTTCCTGCCGGCTTCCAGGTCGCTGCCTTGCTAGCAAGCAAGGGAATTGAAGCACACTACACATCTGCGTTGCTGTCAGACACCACGGCCACGCGTGTGTGAAGACGAGGCGTGCGCCCATGCGGCTGCGTCACTCATGCCACTGTTCAATACAGCGGCCGAACCCTGCGCCCCTCGCCCCAGTGCTAAAGAGTGGGAACGGCCGCGCGCAACCCCGGCGACTGATGCATCTGCGGTGACAAGAGCTGCAGGCGGGCGGCGCAGCAGGCCTACTGCTTGCCTTTAACCCCATGCACAGCCCTAGCCTCAAGCCATACCAAGCCGTGAACCAGCTGCAACAACTTGGCCCAGGACTGCGCTCGGGGTCCCCCCACGAACGCGGCGCCGTCACAGGCGTCACCTCCCGGGTTTGTCATGACCGCCCGGCGGTCATGGCCGGGTGTGTCGTCATGTCACCCGACGCCTGGGCTGGAGGTGACGACGCTGGCCCGCGTGGGTCGGGCTGGTGCGGGCTGCGGCGCAGTTTGGGCTGCCGCGCGATGTTATGATATCCTGAGCTTTTGCGTCGGGTGTGGC
>NW_014010716.1:0-5152 GCF_000611645.1 Monoraphidium neglectum
CGGCCGCGCCGGGCCCGCCGTCGCCGCCCGCCATCGCGGCCGCCGCCGCGATCGCGCTCGCGGCCATCGCCGCGGCCGCGGCCGCGGCGGCGTCAGGACCCGCGGCAACGCCCCCGGCCGCGCCCTTGACAACCACCCCCCCGGCGCCCGCAGCGGCGGCGCCCTCGCCCTCCCCAGCCACACTATCCACCTGCGGCTGCTCGCCATCGCCCGCCCCAGCCTCTCCCCCTTCCTCTTCCGTCTCCCCCGTCGCCGCCATGACGAGCGCGTCGAACGCGTGGCTCACGCCGCTGTTGCTGCGCCTCGGGCTCGACGGCTGCTGCTGCGCGGCCGCCGCGGCCGCGGCGACGGCCGCGGCGTGGTGCTGCTGCAGCGCGGCGCCCATGATCTGGCCCATGGCGCCCATGCCCATTGGCGGCATGCCCAGCCCCATCTGCTGCAGGCCCGGCAGCGCGCCGGCCATGAACGGCAGGCCGGGGCGCATGCCAAACGCCTGCGCGCGGCACGGCACGGGGGTCGGCGGGCGGCGGGCGTCCATGCGTGTGCGGTTTGCTGGTTGCGCAATTGCAGCTCCTGCGCATGCGGCAAACGCGCGTGTGTACGCGTGCTGTGTGGGGCGAACCGGGCCCTGGCACACCCTGTGCTGTGCACCAAAGCGCCGCAGCGCCGCGTCGCACCTGCTGCGCCTGCGGCGGCACCGCGCCGCGCATGCCGCCGCCCATGCCGCCGGCCACCCCATGCGGCCAGACCTTGTGGCACGAGCACGCCTCCGGCCCCGCGCTCACGAATATCGACTGCGGGCGCGACGCGGCAGGGGCGGCGGGCGTGATCTCGAACGGCTGCGGCCGGCGCCGCGTTTGAAATGCAGCGCGCCCTCCAGGCCCGATCCCGGACCTCTGGTCAGGCGCAGCGCCGAGCGACGCAGCCGCGCAGCCGCGCCACCGTCTCGCCTCGCCTCGTGCGCCGTCGCCCAGCGGCGCGCTGCTGTGCGGGGCTCTCGCTTCTCCCGTGTCCCAGCCACCCAAGGGATCCCGGGCCAGCACATCTCCTCTCCCCGCTTGAAAAGATGACTCACCTGGTTGTCGTTTTTGGCGTCGATGATTTCGACGTCCACCATGCAGGGGCACAGCCCCAGGTACTCCAGGTCGTAGCGGATGACTGATGACGGCGCGCGGTGACGTCACGTGGGCGGCGGGCGCGGGCTCAGGGGATGCGCAGGGATGTGAGGGATGCCTAGGGACCCCGAGCACGGCAGCAGCTGCCGCGTAGCTGCCGGCACACCCCTCAAACACAGCCTCGTGGAAACACTCAACAAGCACTCAGCCTGTTACACACCCTTGTGGGCATGGCCCTCAAACACAGAAGAGCCACGCACCCGTGAACAGGTATTGGTCGTCGTTGCCGTATCTGTTGCGGTCCAGGTTTGTCGAGTACTGCCCCGCCTCTCCATCTGACAGATAGTGCTTGCGCAGCTCATCAGGCACGCGGTGGGTGCCGGTGGTGAGCTCGACCACCTTTGTGCGGCGCGTGTTGTTTGACAGGATCTGCGGGCGCACGATTCGGGGCTTAGGGTTACATGCATGCGTGCGTCGCTTTGGTGCGAGGGCATGGGGCGGTGGAAAGGAGGTCGGGGCGGCGGGAGGGACGCCGGCGGCGGGAGGGATGCGGCAGCGACGGCGGCGGGAGCAGGAGGCGTTGCAGCTTCGCACCTGCAGGATGTTGCGCCGCTCCGCGATGCGGCACGACTCCGCCACATGCAGCGTGTGCAGCACCTGCGGGCGCCCATGCGCAACGCGTGGTGGGGCCAGGTAAAGAGAGGGCGCTTGGAGGGGCGCCATCAGCCGCGCAAAGTCAGCCTCCCGCGCCGCGCCGCGCCGCGCCGCGCCCTCCGACGTCGCCCGTGCCCTGCGGCGGCGCGCCGGCTACTCGCCTGCAGGAACGCGGCCGTCACGCTGGCGCAGGCGTCCGTCTCTGTGGGCAGGTGCTGGGTGCCGTTGCGCAGCTTGAAGCTGTAGTGATTCCACCGAAAGTAGGCCTTGTAACTGCCGACACGGCAAGGGGGTGCGGCAGCAATGCGGGCGTGTGCGCCCGGTCAGTGGGAGCGGCCAGGTCGGAAGTATGCACCCGGTCAGTGGCGATGGGCAGGTCCGAAGGTTGGCTCAAGACACGTGGGAGCGCCCCGGCTGTGCAAATCAAGGGGTGGGGACAGCTGACGCTGCCGGACGTTTGAAGTGCGCACGGCGCCCCCAGGCACGTGGCCGCCCACGCGGCTCACAGGAGTTGGTTGTTGGTCGGGCGCGAGCGCCCCGCGTTGCTGCCGGCGCGCGCCGTCTGCTGCACGGCCGCGCGGCGGACGCGCTGTGCGTTGCCGTGGCTGCTGCCGCCACTGCGGTACCCGCCATCGTCGCCGCCGAGCCACTCCTCGTCGTCATCAGAGGTGCTGCGCCCCTTGTTATTGCGCATCGTCCCGCGGTATACAAACTCCGTTAGACTACGGCAGCCTCCGCGAGACTCCGCGAGTGCCAGTGGGCTTGCTGGCTAGATGTGGTGTTGCAGGTTGGCCCAGCTACCGAGGGCCGCTGCTATGGGATTCACGACCCTGTAAGGAGGGTGTTTTCACAAGCCAAAGAGTGCTGCTGGGTGCGGAAGTGGCCCTGTTGTGGGGACCGCGAGCCGTGGCCACGCCAGCCTAATGAGGCGGCCAGGGTGGAAGACAGACAAATCAAACGCTATGTTAGTGCTGGGCTGGAGCCCAGCTTTAGATCGGTGGAGCGATGAGACTGTAAAAGCACGCCACTGCCCGGGATGGTCGGTTGGCGGTCAATTAATTGTCAAGAACTGCAGCATCGTGAAGATAAAAGCAAAGCCTTCCCATTGAAGAACGGCAAGCCGCCAACAGGCCTGCTGCATGAAACCTTTGTTCCCGTTCTTATCTCGGGCCAGTTCCGAGGAGTCAGGGCCGACACCAGGTGCGCCAGGACGCCATCTTATACGCAATGATCTCACTGAGGGCTTGTGCCGGCCCGGCCCGACGCAGCCGGACCGACGGCTGCGGCCCTGAGCCACACATCTCTGCTTTGCTACTGCTTCTGGGGGGTCATGGGGTGACGGCCTGACGGAAGAAACGTTGCAGTGGCGCAGCAACTCCCCACATAAGGCCGCACACCCAGTGATATGGAATCAGTTCACTCAATGGAGACGCGTGTACTCTGCAACATGGTGCATGGTGTAGCCACGCAGGTGCATGCTACCGTGTTTGGGCCCCTTGGCTCAACCAGCAACCCCAGGTCTCACTGGTGCACCGAGTACGAACCCGTTAGACCACCTCGTTGCATTGCACACGCCCGTGCACGCGCAGGCGCCCCACCCCGCAAGCTCTGAACGCGCGATCAGATCCCTCGCGGGCCGCGAAACGCCCCGGGCCGCGCCGCGCGACGCGAGTGGCCGTGCGAGGGTCAAAGCTAACGAGAAGGCGAGGTTGCCAGCCGCAGCTCTGGTGCGGGGGTTGAATGCTCGCTGCGCGCTGCGGCGTGTGCCGCAGCGTGCGCCGGGCGAGCCCCAGCCGTCAGACATGCAGCCGCGGCCAGGATCCGGCCACACCAAGGCGGCTCCACGCCCGCCCAATGCATACGTTTGCGCAGGGAGGTGTTGCGACAGATCTTAGACAATGAAAGGCAGCACCACCTTTGATCAAAGTGAATGCGGCAAGCAGTGAAATGGGCATAGCATTCAGCTCAAAACATACAGTGTGTACAAGGAACAACACACGGCCATGCGCATAGAGAGGTAAAAGGTCAAAGCACAACGCGCCTGCGCTAAGAATTTATTCCCTCTGCCAACCCCCGCACCCCCAATGGGGGGCGCCGCGCCCTAGACCACATCTGCCGGCCCTGAACCGCCCCGCTGCCTGCTGCGCCTATGTTATTGGGACCGCTGCCCAGCACCCGGCGGCGGCGGCGGCGGCGGCAGCGTCGGCGGCGGCGGCGGCGGCCGCGGCCGAGCCGTCGGCGGCAGCAGGGGCAGCCGCTGCGGCAGCGGCGGAGGCGGCGCCAGGGGTGGCAGCAGCGGCGCCGCGTCGCACTGAGCCATGCGGATGATGCCCTGCTTGGGGGGGTCTGGGGGCACGCAGGGCTCTAATGAAATCAAAATGACATCAGCGATCCCTCCGGCGTCCGCGTCCCCCGGCGGCGCGCTGTGCCGCCGCACCGCCCGCGGCGTGCCGGCCGCCGCACCGCCCGCGACGGCGGCGGCAGCGGCCGCCCTAGCGCCGAGCCGCGGCGATTCTGGGGGTGGCGCGGGCTGCAGGCCGTCGTCGCTGCAATCGCTGCCAGGGGCGGGTACGCCCCGCGCGGCGGGAGCTGCTCTCATGCCAATGGAAGCATCCCCCGAGGCGCAAGACGCGCCGCACGACGCGCCGCCCCCCTCCCTATCGGCGCCCGCACCCACGGTCGCAGCCGCGAGCGCAGGGGGGCACACGAAACCGTGGGCGGGCGCGCCGCCGCCCTCGGCCCGCGGCTCTGCTTGTTGGTGGCCACCTGGCGGCTCGCGTCGCCGCTGGTCCCTCGGGGGCCGCGCCTCATCTTCCGTCGGCCACTCGCCCCGCCCAGCATCCTCTTCCCCCTCCTCCTCCCGCTGCTGCCGCCGCTGCTGCTGCTGCTGCTGCTGCTGCTGCTGCTGCTGCTGCTGCTGCTGCTGCTGCTGCTGCTGCTGCTGCTGCTGCTGCTGCTGCTGTTGCTGCTGCTGCTGCACCTGCTGCTGCTGCTGCTGCTGCGCCAGCCGCAGCTCAGCAAGCCTCGCAGCCAGCTTGGGTGCGCCCGCAGCAGCGGCCCGGCCGCCGGCTGGGGCGTCCCCGGGCACGTCAGCGCCGCCGTCCGCCGGCGCTGACAGCAGTTCAGGGACGCTGCGCACGCGCTGCGGCGCCGCAGCCGCCGCCGCCGCGGACGCGTTGTTGCCCTCCGCAGCGGCAAAGGGCGAGCGCGGCGGCACGGGGGCGAGCGCGGCGGCGGCGGCGGCGGCGCCTGGAGGGGGCTGGGCGCAGAGGCCGCCAGCGACGCTGCGGGGACGGGGGACGGTGACGCTGCGCGTGCGGACGCCACGTGATAGCACGTCTGGTGACAATCCCATGTCTTGCTGCAGCCTATGGGGGCGGGCC
>NW_014010716.1:5491-8082 GCF_000611645.1 Monoraphidium neglectum
GGCAGAAGGGGTGGCACGAGCTGTGAGCCGGGCGGGGGTCGCAGCGATGCGCGCTTGTGGAGCGCTGTTGAGCGGGCAGAGAATCGGCACAGAGTGCGCACGAGAAGCAGCACTGGCACCAAATAGCAGCTCCCGGCTGCCAGCAAGTCATGTTATGTCCTGTTCCGGGCAGCAGCCCCCTCTATGGTCGCCACGACGCAACCAAGCAGCGGCCCCAAGGCGCTGCCAACTGGCGTCCGTCGTGCGTTCACGCGCGACTCGGACGTACACTCACTTTGCCGCGATGGAACGCGACGCGACGTGCCAGCCGTGCGGCAGGCGCCCTCGGTCCTCCGGCCGCAGCGGCAGCCGCAGGCGGCGCCGGCGGCAGATGTATGCAAAAAAATATCTGGAGAAGTCCAGGTCCGCGGGCAGGCCGGCTGCAGGAGCAGGGGTAGGGGCAGGGGCACGTCGCGTCAGAGGCCGACGTTGCGGGGTGTGGGTGAAGTCACATGGGAGTTGGCGGGGGACGCTGGGGCCAGCAGGCGCCGGACCACGGCGGGTGGGGCTCAGAGGGCGCAGAACGTGTGCGGCTGCGCGGCAGCTGCTGGCCGGTGCCCGGAGTTAAAGAGGGCGAGGGGGCGCGGCGCGCGCGCGCGTGCGTGGGTGCGTGTGCCCTGTAACCACAGGCAAGGTCGGGAGGGGCCGCACCGACAGTTGTTGCGTCGACAGCGTTGAAGGGACCCAGGGATGCCACCGGCGTCGCGCAGTCGTTGACCGGCCTTTGACGGCGACATCATGCGCGCCGGGCAGGGGCGACAACGACAGGGGCGGGACAGGGTTGAGGCGGGTGTAGGGGTGTTGACCAGATCAGGTCAGGGTGGATCGGTCCAGATCAGGGCAGCGCTGCGGCCGCCACGGTCCTCGAGGCCCCAGCGGCCCCCAGCAGCCCCAGAACGCGGCGGGGATGCCGGCCCGCCAGCCGCGGCGCGGGTGCGCGCGCCGCCGCACGATCCGCCGCGAGCGGCTGCGCGGCGCGTCAAGCCTCCCGTCTCGCGGGAGGCATGGCCGCGACCTCGCGGGCCCCAGCGAAGCGATGCCGACGCCCGCCGCGCCGCAACCTGGGCTGCTCCGACAACCTGCGCCACAAAACACATACGCATGCATGCACGCACGCCCGCATGCACACACACACACACACACACGCACACACACACGCACACACACACGCGCACACACACCTGCCGTCAACCTCTGAGTGCTCCCCAGGCGCGATCTTGGAAAGAAAAAGAACCTGCGAATTAAATACACAACCGCGGCCCATGATGAGCACCCCGCGCTGCCGAGAGTCACGCGAGAGGGCGGGTGATGGGGGGCGCGCCCCAGCGCGCCCCTGCTCGCGCGCCGCGCGCCGCGTCCATCCGCAGCCCTCGCAGCGCGCGCCCCGCTGCGCCGCTGCACCACCTTAGCCTGCAGCCGGGCATTGCTTTGCATCGCTCGCGCCGCTCCATCCCTGGCAGGCAGCAGGCTGCCTCGTCGCTCATGTTTCCGGTTGTCTGATCGCTGACGTGGCAAGCATCAGCGCGAGTGACTGACCCGCGACTAAGCGTACCGCCCACCTGCACGTCCCAGTCGTACCGCTCGCGGCACAGCAGGCACAGCCGGCGCGCCGGGTCGCCGAGCGACACCAGCAGGAAGGCGCCGCCGGGGGCGAGGACGCGCGACACCTCAGACAGCATGGCGGAGACGTTGCGCACGCCCTCCCCGGAGCACAGCAGCGCGTCGACCGTGCCTGCGGCGTCGCATGAGCGAGCGGGACAGCGTGTGGCTGGGGCAGGGGCCCGAGTCTGGAGGTCGGGAGACGGCTGCGGGACAAGCCCACCGATGAGGACCCAGTTCTGAGCCCCCCTTTCTGTCTGCTGCGGCGGCCGGGAACCCTCCATCGCTCGGCGGCCCCGGCGCTGGGCCCCCGGGCCCACCCTTGTCAAAGACGCCGCCGAACTCGCAGTCCGTGAACTGCGGCATGTCCCGGCAGTCCGCGACCGCGTAGGACAGTCCGGGGCCGCCCCTGTGGCGCGCCGCCATGCGCTCGACCACGCTCGGCGAGACGTCGACCTGAGGCGGTCCGCGGCGGCGGCAGGGGCGGCGGCGGGGGAAGCTGTTGCATTCGCTGCGACGCGCCATGAGAAGATCAAATGCCGCGGGTGGGAGTGGGATTGGGACGGGCGCGACAGGGCGTTCGTGCCACGCGTTCCGGCGGTTTCAACGGCTTTGACCGGATTGACCGGTTTGACCTGGTTTCGCCGCTTTGACCGTCCCTCGGCGAGCTGAGCTGATCAAAACGGGGCCCGGCCGCGGCGCCGAGGCAGGCGCGGCAGGCGTGCGTGCTAATCGCCCCGTTGCGCCCAGCGCTGCAGCGGCAGAGGGGGGGCGGCCGCGCTCACGTTGACGACCGTCCAGCCGGCCTCCGCCATCGACTCCTGTATGGTGGAGCTGCCGCAGCCAACCTGCAAGATGGGGCGCCGCTTTGGCAGGTATGCGCGCAGCACCCTCCTGAGGGCTGTGTAACCCAGGAACCTGCAGCAAGGGCGGCGGGGGCGGCGGTGCAAGGG
>NW_014010715.1:0-6717 GCF_000611645.1 Monoraphidium neglectum
CGGCTGCTCGGCAGCTGCCGCGGCGCCACGCGCGTGATCGTCGATCCCGCTCGGACACGCAGCGCTGCAGCTGCAGCCGAAGGGCCGCGGCGGGCGCCCCGAGGGCACGGCCTCGCGCCAAACGGGCCCCTCGCGCCACCCTCTGCGCTCTGTCTCTTGGGCAGCCAGCGCCCACGCACCATGCTGCCTCTGTGATGATCCAGACGCCAGGCGAGTCCCCCAGGTCCAAGCACCAGTCCAGGATGGGCCCTGTCGTTAGCTGCGCCCCTGCGCCTGCGGAAGCATATGGTGGCGGCGAGGGTCTGCGTCGCCACCGGCGCAGGTGGTGGCGCGGCAGGGCGGAAAGGCGCGGGGCAGCAGCGGGTGCTGCTGCGCCAAGGCGACGACGGTTGGCCGCTCCAGCGTCCAAAGCCAGGGGCACGCCGGCTGATTGCCGCTGCGTGGCGTGCGCATGAGCGCACCTTGCCCGCCGGGCGCGACGAGCGCGCCGGTTGCCACGGCACGCGGGTGCACCAGCTGCAAGTCATCCAGCTGCGCCAAAACGCCCTTCGCCCCAGGCACATGGATGGAGAAGCCATCGAGCTGCCGCAGCGGCAGCGCGGCGCCCTCTGCAATGTATGTCGCGCATCAGGCATACAGGAAGGTTGAGCGCAGTGCGGAGGTGCGGGCGTGGTTCGGCGCGGGGCTTGCTGTTGCGCACGGACGCAGCACGCAGCCAACAATGCGGGGGCGACGCCGCTGTTACGCCCGCGCTGGCATCCGCGAAACAAGGTGACGCTATGATCCTCTTACCCCGCGCGGCGGAGAACTCGGGTGCGACCGATGCCTCCATCCCCGTCTAGCGTGCTGCCAGATCTGTACGTCTGCCCCACAGCGCCGCGGGCGTGCTTTGAGTCGAGCTTGTAAAGCTACAAGTACAAGTGCTCACACGGACCCCGAAACCAGAGCCGTCGGGTGTGTGTCCCTCGCGGACACACGGGGTCAAGGACGCGTACTCGCTGGCAAGAATGTTTCCGGCGTTTGAACAGCACTTCAAGGCGGGCCCCGTTGTTGGGCCCCGCGCAACGCGTTTGAATCGCTGACTGCTGCCCACACCACCTGCTTACCACCATTATCGCATGTCCGGCCCCCGACTGCATCAGCCGCCACAATGCCGACAGCACGGCCGGTGCGCGCTGGATAGATATCGTACATTAGGCGTCCTTGTGCACTCGCCAGCAGGGTGGGCCGCGGAATCCAGGGGATGAAGAACACAAGGGGTCACAGCTTGGCCCCACACCTGGACTCACGAGCAATGCACGCGGGTCTGACCTAGGACCAGTACGTGTGCATATAATATGCATGGCAGGGAGGTACGACGCGCACACTGTGCGCCTCTTTTTGCACGCCCACATGTGCGTAAGCCACCCGCCTGCCTGGCCCCAATGGGCAGCTTATGAGTATGCCACCGCTGGACTTCTCTGTGCCAGAACCTAGTGACCATGACATCGCAGTTGTGATCAAAGGCCTGGAGGCTGTTGCAGTTCTTGTTGATCAACAACGCAGCCGCTGAACGCCGCAAGCACCACAATTGCCCAGGTATACCTGCTCGAGAAACAGCAATACTGCAGCTCGATGAACCAGCCACTTGAGCCGTGCATGCGCGGTAGCGGGCCTGCGCGGGCCAGCCACCAGATCCGTGAGGGTCATGCTCGCTAGCTCACGGTTTGCATTCGATCATACGTCGCTGGGTTTGAGTGCAGTGAACTTCAGTGAGAAGCCCCCGCGTTCTTGTTGGTTGGTTTTGGCCAGCGGACGGTGGCTGTGGATGTTGTGCTGTGCGTACATCGGGCCGTTGTGGCGAAGCATACACGAGTGGGTGCAAGGCCTGGCGCGCTAAGCTCCAAGAACCCGTAAAGGAGCAAGGGAGGGACCTGGTCAGGGACCGCAATTGTTGTAGATGTGATACGCGTGCTCGGTGTCCGGATATGTTGATTGCAGCCCTGCAAAGATTCTACTTTGTTCGTCATGACTTTGATAAGATCTGTACCTAGGGATCAGGGCTCCGGTCCTTGAGACCCCAACCCAGCCCAGCCCGACCAAACCCCACCACACCCGGTTCTGCCTTGCCAGAAATCCCAGCTGACCTGCAGGGCACCGGCAGATAACGACACTGCGCATCATCAGACTCAGACCCACAGGTCAAGCTGCAAGAAGAAGCCTTGGCGTGCTTCTCATTGCACGATGTGGTGCAGCATGCAGACACACCATGTGGGTGTTGCAACCCCCGGGCAAACCGCACGGGTGTAAGCAAGCCACTGCCACTTGGCGGATGCTCCGACCCTGGCAGTTGTGTGTGAAAGCAGTTGATGCCGTAAAGTGTGTACAGTCGCATCGTGAACCCCATACCGAAGCCTACATTTGGCCGCGTGCATTAGACGACTTCACACTTGGAGCTCGGCGGCCAGTGCGGCGTCAAGCTTGTCATACCGGCGGAGGGCGTTTGTTGTTGTGTTGTGGTTATTGGTGTGACGTAGAAGACGTTCATGACTGTTCCTGCTTGACCTGGCCTTGCCCGCATTTCCCGATCAACTCGGAACTTGCGAGCTCGCAAGGGGGCGACTGGCCCAGTCCCGCGTAAAGGGGTGCTTAGAGCCAGAGCATCAAACTGGGGTGCATCAGCTCAAAGGAGGCCGCTGTTGTACGGAACGCTGGTGATGGCGCTGGTGCAACACGGCCTCCAGGTGCATACCAGGCTCTAGGTTGCGTGCCACCTCAGTATTGGGTGGTTCTTGAGCAAAGCAAGACTGCCGCGCGTTGCTCTTGTCGGCGGTTTGCTGTGCGTGCGCCGTGCCCGTGTGGACTAGCTCAAGCTGTTTGTGCTTTGCACAAAATCACCGCCACCCATCGGTGCCCTGCTCACGCAGCAGGTGGGACGAGTGCAGCGTCAAGCAGTGATGAGAATGTACGGCCGGACTGCAGCACAGTGGGGCTGGCGGAAGATGACCAAGCAGCGGCGCCCGCTGTGGCTCTCAGATCGGCAGCGGAGAAAAACGAGCTTGTTTGCGCCGCAGCTGCACCCCCTTTAGGTCATGACGACGCTAGCTATGGCAGCAGCCGCGCCGGCGGCGATGCGCCGCGGCGGCCCCCCAGCGACGGCGCCGTCGCGGCGCCCGCCCCCGCCGGCGCGGCCCCGCCCGCGCGGCTCTCGCAGCCCAGCCTCATCCAGACGTATGATGAGCTTGGGGGCACGGACTCGCCGGACTCCCGGACCCCTCGGTCACCGGTCAGCATCATGCAGTCCCAAACCGTCCTGGTCGTGCCGTCCAGGTGCGTTATGAGGGGAGGGGACTCTGCTGGGCCACCTCCAGGAGGCGGGAGGCCCCTGCGTATCCCTCGCTTGCAGCCGCCTCAGGGGCGGCGGCAGTCTGGTTGCAGCAGGGCAACGCGACTGCATGACCACCCCATACCTTCATGGCCGCCCGCCTGAGCCCGCCTGCCGCCGCCCCGCGCCCGGCCGCCGCCGCCATCGTCCTCAGCAAGGAGACGCCAGGCGCCGGCCCCGCGGACGGCGCGCGCCCCGCGCGCACAAAGCGGCCGGTGCAGCGCGGCGCCAGCGGGCTGCGCGCGTCGCTGGCGGGCGACACCGCCACCACAGAGTCGACGGTCACCACCTGCACGGGCGCCTGCTCCAGCGCCAACGCGTCGCCGCGGCGCAGGTGCGGCGCGCGCTTAGCTGCCAGCCCCGCCCCCCCAGCGCCACATATGCGATACAGCTGCCGCGCGCTCCCCCCCACCCGTGCTCCTTCATCCTTGTTACACACCCCTTCCTCATCATCCCTGCGCATGGCGTGCGTGCTCTGCCGTCCGACCCGGCTCCCCCCCCTTCACGCGCCTCCTGCTCTGCCTCCTATCTCCTGCCTCACCCCAGCCGCAGGTCACCCAGCAGCAACTTGGACGACGTCCTCACAGCCGGCCTCAGCAGCGCCGGCGGCGCCCCCGCGGCTGCGCCCCGCGCCGGCTCGCCCAGCATGACCGGCGGCTGCGGCGGCGGCAACGGCACTGACGGCGGCGGCACTGGCGCCAGCAACGGCGGTGGCGGCGGCGGCGGCATCCTGCACGCCTCGGGGTCAGTCGTGAGCGGCGACCAAGAGAGCGTCCTTGGCTGGCGGCGCCGCGCGACGGGCAGCTTCTCGATGGACGGCACCAGCGACGCCGGCACGACGAGCACCGCGGCGGCGGGCGCGCGCGCGGCCCTCGACAGCCGGCGCAACATGACCCTGCAGCAGCTGCAGCGGGCGATAAAGAGCATCATGCTGACGGATGGAGAAATGTATGCGAAGTTGCAGGCCGGGCTGCAGGGCATCGGCAGCCTGGCGCGCGAGACGACGCGGCTCACGGTCAACCGAGATTTGACCGGCGCGACGTGCATCAATCAGTACGTGGTGGTGAAGACGCTGGGGCGCGGAAGCTACGGGAAGGTCAAACTGTGTTTGAATACGGTGGACGGACAGCTCTATGCGATCAAGGTGGGGTGGTGTGTGTGTGTTCAGGTGTGTGTGATGCGTGTGCATGTGCATGTGCGCATGTGTGTACCAGTACGTGTGCGTGTTTGTATGTGTATATTGTGTGCGCACGTGTATGATGGTGTGTGTGATCATGCATGTGTGTGCGTGCGTGCGTGCATGCGGGCGGGCGCGTGTATGTCTCCACGCGCGTGTGCATGCGTATTCAGGGTTGGAGGCATACGCATCAGCACACTCTAGGCAGGGCCGCCTGTCAAGAGCTGCTCACAGCTCGCTCATTCCCCCACTTGCCCCTCCACCAACGCCACCGCCGCCCCTGCGTGCCGCCCGCGGCGCCCTCTCCCCCCTCCCCAAAAAAAGATGATGAACCGGTCGCTGCTGCTGCGCATGCTGCAGCGCCCCAAGGCTGCCCTCCGGAAGGGCTCCCGCCGCAGCCTCTCCGAGACAACTGCCGGCGGCGGCAGCGGCGGCCTCCTGTCGCGCAGCGCCAGCTGCTCGGGCGCGCCGGGCGGCGGCGGCGGCGGCTCTGGCGGCGGGGGGCTGATCGGGGAGCAGGCGGCCGCAGTGGACGAGGTTTCGAGGGAGATTGCCATTTTAAAGAAGATGGATCATCCCAATGTCGTCAAGCTGCTCGAGGTGAGCTTGCGCGCACGCGCGCGCGCATGCGTGCGCGCGCGTGTGTGTGTGTGTGTGTGTGTGTGTGTGTGTGTGTGTGTGGATTGGGAGTTTGGGTTGTGTGCATGTGGAAGTGTTTGGGGTTGCGTGTGTGGTTGGGGGGCGTGTGGGCGTGTGTATGTCTCTGTGTGCGCGCAGAGGGCGCGGCGACGCGCGCACGCGCCCTGCCCCTCACACGAGTCACGCATGCCGCCCATCCTGCCAGGTGATCGACCCCCCGGGCAGCCAGTACATGATGTTAGTCATGGAGTACCTCGAAAAGGGCCCCGTGCTCGTCACGCGCGACCAGGCCGGCTTCGAGTGCCTCCCAGAGGAGGTGCGCGCGCGCGCACGCGCTCTTGCAATGCGCTCGTGCACACGCGCACGCCTCCCTGCAGCGCCGCGCGCCGCGCGCCTCGGGGGCTAGCTGTGCATCTGGCAACGCGCCCGCGTGCTGCCCCCCCTCCGCAAGGCCCGCGTCCCCGTTAATTCGGGGGTGCCGTACGCACGCATGCGGCCCGACGGCGGGGGGACACACTCCGGCCGAGGCCGCCCCACGCCGCGCAGCGCCGCCGTCCCCTGCCGACCCTCCTAGGCCATCCCTCCCCCCCCTCCTCAGGTTGCTGCTGACTACTTCCGCCAGGCCCTCAAGGGTCTGGAGTACCTCCACTACCACAGGGTGGTGCACGGAGACATCAAGCCGGGTGAGACGGGGGTGTTGTGGAGGTGCTGTGGTGTTGTGTGTGCGTGCGTGCGTGCGTGCGTGCGTGCGGCGTTGTGTGTCAGAGAGAGGGAGAGGGAGAGAGATTGTGCGTGAGTGCGTGTGTGAAAGAGACATAGAGAGTATGTGTGTTCTCAAGTGTGTGTGTGTGTGTGTATGTGTGTGTGTGTGTGTGCGTGTGTGTGTGTGTGCATGCTACGTGTGTGTGAGCGTAGATTGCGGACCGTCCCGGCCGCCTCTTGCGCAAACCCTCTTGGAACCCGGCCACCGTGGCGGCCGCCACCATCGGACCCCTCCCCCCCCCGCTCCCCGGCTGGCGGCGACCAGTCATGGCCAGCCCCCAGCGCTGGCTTGCTGGTCGACACCTCCTGGCAACACACACACACGCACACACACACACGCACACACACACACGCGCATACACACACGCACACACAATCCCCATACAAACCTCCCCCCGACACACACACACTCGCACTGACACACACGCCAGAGAACCTGCTCGTCAGCGCTAATGGGGAACTGAAGATCTCCGATTTCGGATGCAGCCGCATTGCGGACGGCAGGACCGCGCAGCAGCGGCTCAGCGGGACCCCCGCGTTCACCGCGCCGGAGCTTGTCGGGGGCGCCGGCGGCGCCGGCGGCGCGGACCCGTTCGCGGCGGATGTCTGGGCGATGGGGGCGTGCCTGTACTGCTTCATCTACGGGCAGCTGCCGTTCCAGGTCGGAAGCCGCACGCCTGCGGTTGCAGGCGGCCCCGCAGGGCGGGCTCGGAGGCCGTCGCGCCGTCATCACGCGCCCCCGAGCTCGTATGCATGCATGTGCAGGCGGGCCCCC
>NW_014010714.1:0-7737 GCF_000611645.1 Monoraphidium neglectum
GCTCTTGCGATGCTCACTTAGAGTTTTGAGTCGCCTACATCAGACCGCGGCCGACTTGCGCGCTTAATCGCCTTGGTCGGTGGCTCTGCGCCTCTTTTCATCTTTGCTGTGCGTGCCAGCTACAAATCTTCGGCCATATGCCCATTTCCTCCAGGGTCCATGTCGCAGCAGCCGTGCGGAGGCTGACGCGGCGCGACGCCAGTCACAAAGCGAGGCACGTGGCTGGCTGGGAAGGTTGCTGCTTCCCACTTCCTTGTTGGGTTGTTGGGTGGGCTGCCAGCAGTGACTGTCGAAAGGTCAGTCTTGAGCACTGCCCTGCACCAGAGTTGACCACGACGGGGAACGTTACACGGGGGCGGCTCGAAAGCAGCAGCAGTACTGTGAATACTGGGGGCGAGCCCAATCTGCCGAAAAACAAGGAGTTGGGTGTCAAGCCAACAGTGCATCTGATTGGGCAGCGGCGTGCCCGCACGCCCGAGGGCGGCCAGGTCGGGCGGGCCCGCGGCGCCAATAAATGGATGGGTTGCCGGAGCAATGAAACGGGTCGCGCGCCTGTGGCGACGGAGGGGCGCACAGAGGCCCGGGCTGCAGAGCAAGGCCGCAAGGGACCCTCTGGCCCCGCCCGCCGCCGCAGGTGGAAGTGCTGCTGTTTGTAACAGCCAAGGAGCGGGGCGTAGCAGGCGCCGCGCCCAAGGGGGCGGGACGCGGCGGCGGCGCCGCCGCGCTCCCGGCGCGCCTTGGCCCGGGGGGGAGGGCTCGACGGGAGAGGTCGGGTGTGGTTGGGGCGTTGCCTTAAGTGGTGGAAAAGCGGACGGTAAGCTTTCTTCGCCTGTGGTTCTGCCCAACACCCCGCCCCGCACAGCATGCAGGCGGGGGATGGGGTGTTGGGGTCGGGCTGGGGTGGGGTCGAGTCTGCAAGACGACAAGCCTGCGGTCCTGGATGCCGAGCGCCGTGCGCACGTCGCGCTGCGCACGCCTGACGGGCGCGAAACAGGCCCGAGCGCCGCGCTCGCGGCCCCTCCATGGGTTTGCAAAGTGCACGAGCGATGCCAGCGCGGCCGCCCTGCCGCGCGCCAGGAGCGGCCGGGGGTGCCGGCCGCTCCTCCGGACGCTGTCCTTAGACGGCATGATTCAGTTCAGGCTTTTGAGGGGCGACTGGTGCTGTGCAGGGCAACGAGGGTTCGTTTTTCAAGCCGCGGGCCGGCGCCCGTCCCTTGACCCGTAGAGGGCCTCCTGAGCACCAAAGCGCAGCGACTGCTGCGATCAACGGAGAGGCGGCCCAGGCCGCGGCGCAGGAAGACGACACAGGGACATCCGAGACAGCGGGGCTGGCGAGCACGATGTGCAAAACCCCAATTATCAACATTAACGAAAGGGGGTTGCCAGCAAGCCACCAAACGGCTGCTGGACTTGTGGACCGACCGCCCAGGCCAACACGCTATCACAAGCCGCACCGCGCGCCGCCTCCAGAGCGCCACCACGCGCGCGCACGTGTATGGGCTGCCCTCAGCCGCAGCAGCAGCGGCTGGCGCGGGCTGCGGGCGCGCTTCGGATGTGCGCAAGCGGGAGAGCCCATCTGAGGCTGTCGGATGGTCAACAAAGTGCCCGGCGGCTGCACGCAAACACGCCAAGAGTGGAGGCAACTGGAGGGGGCCAAACGGTACAGACCTCCGCCAGAGACAGGGCAGCCCAGCCCCGCGCATGTACAGCTAGCGCGGCGAGGCGGCCGGCGCCCCGCGCCCGCGTGGGGCAGCCCTGGAGCTCAGCAAGAGACCAACGAAAATTGCAAGGGGCATCCATCAACAGGGGCAGCGCGCCACAAGCAGACCGGACGAGCGCGCGGGCCCGCGGTGTGCAGTCGAACGAAAAAAGACAAGTGCGTAATGTCATGGCTCTGAGGGGCCAACCGGACAACAGCAGGGGATGCCGTGCATGGGTGTAGTTGAAATCATGGGACACGCGTGGGATCCAGCACACGGCACCCCCACCCCCTCCCACAACGCCGGGGCGCGCTCAGCGTGCCGCGCGCCCGCGGCGCCGCGGGGCGCAGGCCCGCGCCTGCCGCGGCCCCGTCACTTGTCAGGGGACGCAGGCGCCCGCGCGACGGGCAGCAGCGCAGGCGCGCGGCGAGGGGAACAATATTGTCATGCATCGCCACATCAGCGGCCGCCGCAGCCGCCGCAGCCGGTGCAGCGGACGGCGCAGGCGGGCCCCGGCCAAAAGCACAAGGTGGGCCAATGGGGCGCCGCTCGACCACCTCCTGGAGGACGCGCACGCTCACTGCCGCGTGCGCTTGCCGCGCGCGCCGGCCGCCGCGGCGCTCGTGCCGCCGAGCACCGACACGACCGCGTGGCGGACCGAATCCAGCGTCACGCCCGCGCCAGCGCCAGCGCCGCCGCCGCCGCCTTCCAGCCGCAGCTCGATCTCGTCCCGCGCTGCGCCGTCGCCGGTGGTCGTAATCGACGCCTTTGCAATCTTGGCGCCGGTCCCCCTGATCGCCGCCACCAGATCCGACAGCAGCCCGTCCCTGTCGTGGCACGACACCGCCACGCGCACGCAGTCGCCCTCCTGCTCGACAACCACCTGCTGCTGCGCCGCCGACGGCTGCTGCTGCTGCTGCTGCATGTGCGACAGTTCGGCGTCGGAGGACCCGCGGCGCAGCATGCTGGCCGCCAGCTCAGCAGGCGAAGTGCCGCTCGGCGTCGGCGGCAGCATCTGCTGCTCCACGCTCGACCCCGGCTCGGCCTTAAGCGCAGCGCCGGCGCCGCAAGGCGCCGCGGCCGCGCCGGCGATGTCGATCGACGCCGCGTGGGCGCCCGCGCCGGCCACGGCCTCGGCCGCCGCGAGCCGCTGCTTCAGCGCCGCGACCTCGTCGCCCCCGACCCGCACGCGCTCCTGCAGCGAGTTCAGCAGCGCGATCGCATCCGACAGGATCACATGCTTGGGGCGCCGGCTGCCGTCGCTGCGGCCATCAGAGGGGGGAACCAGCGCCCCAAGGTCATCCAGAAGGGCGTTGAGGCGGTCACGTCGCTGCTTCTCGATTGTGGAGTGGCTGAGCGTGCCGCCGTTGCCGCTGCTGCGGTGGTACGTCGCATCGGCGGCGGCGGTCGCGGCGCTGCGGCCGCGCGCCGAGGCGCCGCTGCGGCCGCTGCTCGGCGGCTTCGGGGCGCCGGACGACCGCTGGCGCTGGAGGCTGGGCGCGGAGCTCGCGGCGCCGCCGCCAGAGGGCGCCGAAGAGGGCCACGAGGTGGACAGCAGCGGGTCGCTGCCGCAGTTCTGGAGCGTCGACGCGAGCGTGGCGCCGCCGTTGTGGACGCCCGGCGGCGCGCTGCCGCACGCCGCAAGGGCAGCGGCCGGCACGAACGCGAGGCCGCCCGAGCCGAACGCGCCCATGCTCAGCATCTGCACGGGGCCGCCGCCATGCTGGTGGAACGCCCCCGCATGGTGGCCGTATCCCGCCGGCAAGCTGCTCGCGCTGACCATCATCATCGGCTGGCCGGCGCTGTGGGCGGCGGCCGCCGCGTCCGCGCCGAGCGGGCCCATCACGGCCGGCGAGTTCAGCGCCAGGCTCTCAAGGGGCATCGTGAGGGAGCCCAGCGACGCCGCCGACTGCACGCGCAGCATGCTCGGCGCGCTGCCGCCGCTGTACCCCGACGCGCCGCCGCGCGTCGGGACGGGCACAGGCATTGCAGCCGCGGGCGCGGCTGCTAGCAGCGCCGGCGCCCGGTCCACAGCCGCGGCCGCCTCCCCGAGCCCTGCAGCAGGAGGGAAGGCCTCACCTTCTGGCAAGCGCCCCAGCCCCATCAAGTGCCCGCCCAACCCGTACGGTTGAGGCATGGCCCCGCGAGCTGCTGCTGGGTCGCCGCCCGCGCCGCGGCCGGCGCCACCAGCCGCGCCGGTGCAGTCCTCGCTGCTGCCCGGGCTCTTCTGCGCCTCCCGGTCGACCGCCATGTGGCTGTCGTGCTGCTCACTGCTGCCGTGTGCGTCCGATGATGACGCGGGGGCGGCGCCGTTGGTGCACGCGGTGTTGCCGCCGTCATCAGAAAGCTCAGTAGCCTCCACTGCCGCAAACGCGGCGAGCGGGCCGCCGTTGAGCACGCCGCCTGGCGGGTGGTCCATGAAAGACAGAAAGTCTTCCAGCTCCTGGTCTGTCATCCCCATGTGATCCACATCGTGCAGCGCAGCCATGGCTGGCTGGGCGCGCCCGCCGAGGCGCTTCCGTCGTGGCGCCGCGCTGCGCGCTCCCTCGGACGGCCGCTGTCCCAATGGTTCCGCCTGCAGGTCAACGCCACGACCACGTTGACAAAGTCCGCAAAGTTAGCTGGTTGAGCCGACGGACCTGGCTTTCATTCGAGGCGAAAGAATGAAGTCGATCGCCTTCACTATCGAGGCCGTGGCGCTGCCAGCTATGCCCTCACAAGTGCCTGACATAGCACGGCGGACACGAGCGTCGAGGCTGTCGCACACCCTTGGCAGCCGGGCCGCAGTGCCCCGCGCACTCAGCCTGGAGCGGCCCCCAGGCGTGTCTTGGGTGTTTCCTGACCCCCATTGTATTGTGAAAGCCGTTGTAGCCCACCTGGAGCACGCTCTCGGTGTCTGCTGAGGGGTTCGCAGGGCAGGAGGCCTCCACGCAGGGAGGATGTCGCCACAACTATGAGGACCTACTACCCGATATTGGGCCTTTGAAAAGACCGGTGCACGGGGGCGAAGTGAAAAGCTGCCAGGTGCCAGCCACCCAAGTGCCCCGTAATCTGGCCAAAAAGCACACGCTCTGATCAGAGCACGAGAAAAACTAGCACCGTAAAATTGCATCGGCGGGACGCACGGGGACCCAGGTGCTGCGCACGCATTTGAGCGGTCCGTGGGCATAGGGAGCCGGCGGCCTGCTGCGACATCATCCAGCTGGCGCCCGTACAATACAGCGCGGCGGCCTCCGCGGGGACCCGAATGTCAATCGATCCCATTGGATCCGCTGTGGAGAGGAAACAGCACCATCATCACTCCAACTTGTTGCTGAGGCACTGGAAAGCCCCCAGCTGGACAGGGGTAGGTACGCCCGCCCCCCTCTCCAAAGCAACCCACATCGAACCAACAACATGCCACGGCCGCAGGGTCACACACGCGCGGTGGCGCTGTCCGGACGTCAGCTTTCAAATTGGACGCAGTCCATCTGCATTGCATACGCCCCGACGGCAAGTCTGCAGGAAGAGCTCATGGATGGGGCTCCTGTGGCCACCAACACCAGCTGGGGCATGGTTACTACGCCAGTGTGGGCAAAGCAGTGCAGGGGCCCAGCTTGAGCACACAGGAACTTCAAAGCAGGCATCGACAAGATTGCGCGCACAGGAAAACACAGCTCGAAACGCAAAGCGGCGTGGTTGAGGTTGGTGCACACTGGAGTTATTCCAAAGCAAACCGCAAAATACGCCGACGCATCCCTGCGCGCGTCTCTGCTGGCTACGATATAATGGCAACGTGCATTGCATTGCGGTTCAAGTGCGCTACAGGGATCAGATGACACGGGCGATCTGCACGCCCCAAGTTGCAGCAGCTGCGGCGACACGTCACCCCATGGAATGGCTTCGCGCCGAGGCGCCCCGGCCTGCAGCAGCGAGCGCCCCTCTTGAAGACGAAAACGCCCCACTAAGACATAAGGGCGGGTGGGGCCCGGCGGTGGGGCCCCGGCCTTCCGCTGAGCTGGCGGCGTCACTTGGTGACCTCGTGCATGGCGGCGGCGAGGCGGGACACGTTGCGGGTGTTGACCCCCGCCATGCTGATGCGGCCGTTGCGGGTCATGTAGATGCTGTGCTTCGCGGCCAGCTCATCCACCATATCTGTCGCACGGGAGGTTTGAATATATGATATAGGGTTGTCGGTGACAAACAGTATTCAACAATTAGGGTCGAAAACGGGGTGCTGAGAGTGACACAGTGTTTGCCTTTGCTCAAGGGGATGGGTCGCGGCGAAGGTGGTTGCGGGGGCGTGGCAGTGCGTGAAGCCGCACTGCGGCGGCAACGCGCGTGCGCCCAGGGCAACTTTGACATGTGCTCACCGCCAGTCATGCCGGAGTAGGCAAACATTCCAATCCTGGGAGGGCAACAATGTGTGTGTGTGATGTTTGTGTAAGTAGGTGTTTGTGCGCTTGCATGTGTTTGTGAATATGTGTGTGTGTGTGTGTGTGTGTGTGCGTGTGCACGCACTCCAAAATGCATGTACTTGTGCTAGTGTGGAAATGGAGTTATGTGAGCAGGAACTGTGCGTGGGGGTGACAAGGACCCAGGGGCCGCCAGGCCAGGGTCCAGCAGCCACCTCCCCAAGCCAAGCACAACCAGCCCCCACGCAACCTCGCCGGCCGCCGGCCGCCGCGCCGCGGGGCCGCGCGGCCCTTGCCCGGGGGGGCCGGTCGTCCGGCCGTCCTGTGGCCCCGCTCACTGGTCTGTGATGTGCTTCCAGCTGTGCTTGGAGCCGAGCTGCTCCAGGTGCTGCCTGAGCAGGGACCTCATGTTGATGATGCGCTCCGCCATCAGGCGCACCTCCTGCAGTGTGAGCATTGGGTTGGTTTTGAGGGTGTGTGGGTGAATGGGTGGGCAGGTGTGCAGGTGGGCGGGTGTGAGTATGTGTGTGTATGTGTGTGTGTGGGGGGGTAGGGAGGGGCATGACTTGTGCACACAGCTGGGTGAACGGACAGGGCAGGGCGCGGCCGTGTGCGCACGCATGTGCATGCATGCAACATGTGCATGTGTGTATGTGTGTGAGTGTGTGTGCACTTGCAGGTGCGCACTCACACACGCCACGTGATGCTGGCAGAGCAAAACAGCCAACCTGGACGTCTGGGCAGTAAAGCTAACAGAAGCTGCGCAGCTGCGCAGCTTCTTGGAGGGCCGGCGCACACGTTACACCGCAATCAACCCCCACATGACTGCCCGGCGCGCTGCCGCCGACGAGCGAGTGCCCAGTTTTCTGTGCCCCTCGACACGGTTTCGAGGCGCCTCCGCCTACAACGAGGTTCCAACCAAGTAAGGGGGTCCGGTTTCCGTGCAGAGCGCGAGAGCGTGCCCTCGGGCCCTACCTTGTACCACTGCTTCTTCAGATCAGCGTCTGACAGGATGGTCTTGACGATCTGGGCGCCATGCAGCGGCGGGTTGGAGTACATCGGGCGCGCGATCAGCTGCGCGGGGGAGGGCGGGCGGCGCGCGGGGGGTTGACAAGGGGGGCAAGCTGAGGAAGCAGGAGGCGGGGGGTTGGTGGGTGGAAGGCGGAGGGATCGGGATGCTTGGGAAGCGGCCTGGCCGGCAGCTCGTGCCTTGATGCGGCCCAAGTTGCCCCAAACCGGGCTGCTGCGAGGCTGCGGTGCAGACGCTGCGGCCGCGATCCCCAAAACGAACAGCTGCACGGTTAGCACTGCCTCTTCCCTCGCACGCACACACACACACACACACACACACACACACACACACACACACACACACACACAAGGCGACGGCGCCACAGGTCACAGGTGCACCACCGCGCTAGGGTGGCCCCTTCTTGGGCCTGAAACCCCTGCCAGGAATGCCGCGTTGCAGGCGGCGCCCCCACCCCCCTGAAAACGGCGGCGCGGCCCACCTTCATCTGGCTCTCCACGCGCGCGGCCTCGTCCTTGCTGTCGCAGATGATGGAGAAGCAGCCCACCCTCTGGCCGTAGAGGCCCATGTTCTTGGCGTAGGACTGGGAGACGCCCTGGGGTGGGTTATGGGG
>NW_014010713.1:0-7737 GCF_000611645.1 Monoraphidium neglectum
CCCCCACCCCGCACCCCCCTGCAGCCCGAGAACGTGCTCGTCAAGACCGAGCCGGCCGCAGCCCTGGGCTTTGTGTCCAAGCTGGTCGACTTCAGCCGCTGCTGCATCCTGGACGAGGAGGGCAAGGCCCTCGGACTCGCAAGCGGCCCGCCCGCACCCGGCACGCGGCGCCCGAGCGTCGAGATCGTGCGCGGCCAGGAGCGCAAGCGCCAGCTCGGCGTCGCCGACGACGTCCACTCCTTTGGTGAGGCCGGCGACCACAAGCAACTCACTGCCTCGCAGCGCCTGGCCTGCCTGTCTCCACTTGTTTGCCTGCCCCCTTGCCCTCAGCTCTCATGTATGAGAAATAGAAATCTCATGCCCCGCGGCACTGTCGCGCAACCTCTCTAACGTGTTTGCCGCGGCCCAACCTCCCCCCTCGGTTGTCCCTCAGGTACCCTTATCTGGGAGGTCTTCACGCGCAGCTGCCCGCCAGAGGCGGCCTCCGACTGCAAGAGCCCCCCGCCCCCGGCCCCTGTGCCAGGGCCGTACGCGGGCCTGGCGGCGTCCTGCTGGGCCGCTGACCCCGCGTCGCGCCCCACCATGGAGGAGCTGGCTGAGAGCCTGGAGCAGCTGGTGGCCGCTGACATGGAGCTGCGCGGCTTCGACTGAGGCGGCACAAAACCCAAACCCGAGAGCTGGTGCAAGGGGTCCATCCCCCGCCTCAAGGGGGTTAACACGGTGACCAGCCGGCCGCAAGCTGGCGCCAAGACTGGCCTCGCAGGAGAGTGTTGGACAGGTTGGCGCCCCCCCCCCCCCCGGCCGCGCCGCCGCGTTGCCCAAACGAAGGCCACCAGCGGGCCGCGCGCTGGCGTGCCAGCAGTTGCTGTGGCGGGGTGGTGCATGGCACCCCTACGCTTGAAACGCTGTATCCTTGAAATGCCACGTGGCGCGGTGCGCCGTGCCGCTGTTTGTCGCGATCTGATCTAATTCCTCCCAGGGGTTTCCACGACGAGAGTTGCATGGGCCGGCGCCGACGCCTTGTTGGCCGGTGGGCAGGACCCCGCGTGTTTCATCCTCCTTTTTCGCCCTCCCAAGCGTGTCGGACCCAACTTCACCGCGAACTTCACCCCGTACCATCGAAGCTTCCTGCGGCCCTTTGGCGTTGCCGCCGCTGCCTTCATACTGCTAGGCTGGACTCCCCCTAAAGGGCGGCTGCAGCGCACACAAGAGATCCCTGGGGACAGGCCGACCCCAGCCACACTGCTGAGGGATGCCCTCGTGCACCCTCAGCGGTGGCGAGCGAGACTTGCCCTTCCCCAACGTGGGGGAAGTTTCCGATCACGAGCGCCACCCCTGTGGTTTTGCTGCGACTATGGTTTCAGATGCAAGACATGCACACGCGCGAGACAGGATACTCACGGGTGCACTGCTGCCAGATGATGATGATGAGGGACATGCGTGGGAGTTGTGAACCACCGCATCGGTTGCGCAAGGTTGCGTACGCCGTCAACACGCACACACCGTTTATCTTTCGGCATGTCTTCGTGTTCCCTTGCAACCCTCACATTGGCAGCTGCCACGTTGGTTGGCTCCTTCCCATTGTTTGGTCCACTGCCGCCCGCAGTTGCTGGGGCACATGGGGATGTTTCGTGTGATGACTTTGTACGGGGTTGAGCCTGACTTGGTCAGCCTGACACACGCTCCCTGCTTGTATACCGGCGCGGCTTCACAGCATGCCGGTCGCTCTGCGGCCAACGTCCCTTTGTTCGCGTCCCCCAGCAGGCGGGCGTGGTAGCATCTGTCTCCCATCAGGAACTGGTTGGCCCGGCCTCCCCTGGTGGCCCGGAATTTTGTTGCATGACCTGCACCTCACCCTTGGGCGCCATGCGCTCCTAAGTGGTGCGCGTGTCGCGCCGACGGGCTGTCTGCACATTTTCTCATGGTGCACGAACGTTGTATAATCTCGGGGCTCCCGCTTTATCGTCTGCGTTGGCCACGCTGCGCGCGACGAAGGTCAAGGTGGCACGTTGTGCGGCCAAGCAGCGGCTGGATCATTGCAGTTGACCGCTGCTCAATTTGTTGACGCACTGTTACCGTGCTTGTGTACGGAGCACACGCACATCTTGGTCATGCCTCATGCCTGCGGTCGCTCTGTCGAGCAACACCCTGCAGCGTTCATTGTTGATTGGCGGATATTGTCAGGGTTCCTTGTGTGTCAGGGTTCTTTTCGGTGACGCCCTTGATTGATTGCTTGGTACACTACCCACCCCCCTGCCTTGTGTCCCACACGTGCCACACATGTTGGCTGAGTCAGCCTCCGCGTTATTCTGTTCTCGTGGGCACCTGTACGACACGTTACCTGCACCACCTGCAAGGGTCCACCTCAACCCCGCCTCTGCACCCGGGGCTGAGCGCTGTCCTTCCGGTGATGGGAAGAAGCGAGGCGGCCACGCCGGGCTGGTCTTGACATATTGTTTCACCGCAGTGATCTCTGGTCCAGTGCACGCACTGGACCAACAAAACTGCACAACCTGCGTTGCCGTCTGCCGTGGCTGTTGCCAGCAATCCTGATATATGCACCGTCCACTTTGGTTTTTCACCGTCGTACTTTGTGCAAGGGGTTTTGGGCCTGCTTTTGTAATGGTCGAACTTGTGATGATTTTCGTGTGTGCCTTTGGGGGGGGCGGCGGCACCCACAGCCCTGCAGTGCAGGGGCTCAAGGGTAAAGATCCAGCCAGCACTTTAAGTGCGCATAGCCAGAAGTAGGGCCCAGCAGGATGAAGATTAGCAAGGCGGATGCTTGTGGATGGCAATGCGTGATCATGCATTGCGCTTGTCTGTGCCCTCACGCTCTACTAGGGTATGTAATACATTGCAGGATCCAGAAGCGGCACATATACCAGCACATCAGCAAGCAGCTCCAGGTTGGTGATGTCTTTGCATATGCCTGCGAGTGGGGAGGAGGGCAGCGGGAGGTTGCTTTGGGCAAGGGGCATCTGCTTTTTGACAGGCATACACATAAGGGTGTGCGTGCTGACTGCTTGGATGCAGTGTGGTCTGCTCCCTGTGCGACTGTATGGTGCGGTCTCTTTGGTGTGGCCTGAATGGAAACCTGTGGCAGTATGGAGGGGATTTGTCCTCCGCACAGCCCGACCCAAGGTAGGTTGCACAGATGGGCAGCAATGTCTTTGGCTGCAAAATTGAGTTAATGGCACCACAAATGCGGCAAGCGGTGAGGCGCAACGTTTGCTTCCAATGCGCGTGGAGCAGCTAGATTACAGGCTACTCTACACTCTGATGACTGATGGTGAGTCACGAGTCTGAGGCGCGCAGTTGTGATGAACACAAAGCCCCCACAACCAAATTCTTGGCAGATTCCACTATAGTGAAGTTTTTCGTGCCATCAATCCTACTTGTGGCTTGCAGGAGAACACCAATGAGCAGCTGTGGAGCGTAAACGTTGCAGGCGCTGTCTTGTCATCTTGGTCTTCCATACGGTCAGTGTGGACAGGCGGTGCATGCACACATGCCCATTTGAATGGCTGTTGTAGTAGGCCGATTGTGTGAATCTGCCCATGTTCTTGTGTGGATCTGCCCATGTGTGATTCTGCCCGTGTTCTTTTGTGGATCTGCCCATGTTCTGTGTGGACGAGCTTTGTTCCTGGGTCAACGGCTGTGTGCCTCATCACCACCGCACCTTCTCATTGTGCAGCTGCGTTGTGCCTGCGGTCTTCAATGCAAAAGCCTGATGTGTAATATAGCGCAAAGAATGGGTGCTTGCGCCCGATCATCGCATGCTACGCCTTATATCATTATATGGACTGCGTGTAGGCAGAGATCAGCACGAGCAGACCTCACTCCCACCGTACGCCCGTTACATCGTAGACGTCACGAATTGAGCTCATACCTTGTATCTACGAATTTATAGCTTGTATCGCGACACACCAGCTTGTACAACACACTGACAGCCCACGTACGGCGCCTGCTGCCGTCTGCAGCGGGCGTGTAGATGGCGCAGGATGCCAACACCCTGCCTCATTCGCGATTGGCAGAGAGGGCGCCATGCTGCGTGGCTGTCCTGTGCGGGGTGCCTGGCGCCGGCAAATCCACCACAGCGGCCGCCATTCGCGACCACGCCTGTGCGATGCATATAGGTGTGCAGAGCAGTGACGACTACTTGCATGGCGGGGCGGGTGCTGCGCCCTCTGCATGCGCCTCACGGCATGACCGCAACCTAAAACGATTGCCCACATGCCGGCCACTATGCGTTCATGGCTCAACCGCCCACAACAGCGGATGTGGTGCTGCTCAGCCTGGACGAGCTGCTGGAGGGGGCCGTGCGTAGGAACAACCCAGCAAGTGCGGAGCATGTCAACACCTTCTGTCCCGCCGCCTGGCAGGTGCGCACCACATGCAGGACCTCTGAGAAGACGCAAGCCCCCTGTGTCTTGATTGCCAACGCAGGGCAACAGATGCACGATTCTGAAACACAACACCGTCACCATGTCCTGCAGGAGGCACGCACGCAGCTGTTGGACCATGTGCGCCAGTGCCTGGTCAGTGTAGCGGCAGGGGGGCAGAGCCGTGGCTGCCAGCAACAAACGGACGGCCCAGGCGAACCGGGGGCACAACTGCCGCTGATGGTCTTGGTCGACGACAACAACACCCTGCCAAGCATGCGGCGCGCATTTGCTCGCCTCGCGCGCGATGGTGAGAGCCCCTGTCATGCGGCGCGGAAGAGTGCAGTGCGCGTTCTTGTACCACTCGCCGTTTGCAACCTCTGCACATCTCGGCATGAGACGGTTGCAAGCCAGCCCCCTCCCCGCCCACATGCTGATGCGCCCTGCCGCGCGCCCCAGGTGGTGCCGCCTACGTCCCAGTGCTCTGCGACTGCCCGCTGGTGAATCACTGGAGCACACCATGCTGCAGCTGCCGGGACAAGCCGTTGCATGAGTGCAGCATTGTTCTCATGAACGATGTCCATACTGTTGCGTTGATGTTTTCCACTGTCCTTTGATGCCTTGTTCAGTTGTGCAGGCACAGCTGCATGCGCTTCTTGGAGGATCACTCCATACTGTTCTCACACCCACATGTTGTTCACAAGTGCTGCCCGCCATCCTACACTTTGCTCAACCTTACAGGTGATCGCAATGCAGCGCAACGCCGCCCGCACCAAGGCGCGGCGCATTCCGGACGAGGTGGTGGTTCGCATGGCGCGGCAGTTGGAGGAGTGGCCCCCTGGGCGCGCGGCCTGGGATACGCCAATGGTGGTGCTTAACACTGGGGGGCGCCCTGTGGATAGGTGAGACCACAGGCCAACACAAAAGCTCGACCGCCCCTGTTTTTCTGCTGGCCCAAGCTCTGGACCGGCACACATAAGACGCCTCCCTTGCGCGACACCGCCGCCATCGATGCTCAGACTGCTGGCCTGGGAGCAAGTGTGGGCTGCGTGGGGGCGGCCTGCGCATCACGCGTCCCAGGACGAGGTGGAGGCTTGCCAACAAACGCGTGAAGAGAGCCGCGCCGCCACCTCCGCCAGCCTCCTGCATGCTCTCGACCTGCACAGCCGGCGCGCCGTGGCGGCTGTGCTGGCCGCAACACCGCGGGTGCGGCTCCAACCACACAGAGTGGACACGTATTGCTCAAGGACTGGGACTGCCTTCAATCGGCAAGCGCATGCTTTTTGCTTGAGTGCACTGGCCACCACAAGGAAAAATGCCAACGCCGTGGTCGCACAACAGTGAAAATGTTGCACCGAGCGACTTGTGGTGATGTGCATGTCTCCCTTTCACCACCCTACCCGTTTCAACACTCACAGGCCTTGTGTGCAGCTACAGCGGAACACTTAAATCGCCACCGCAAGGAGCTGCTGCGACAGGGGCGCCAGCTGTTGGCTAGCCAGGAGCCGCGGGCTCAAGGGGCAGCCGCGCGTGACTATGATGGTGCCGATGTATCTGAGAATGCGGCTGCACTGCTTGATCGCTTGTTGGCTGGTTTTCTGGCCGAATACTCCATCAGCAAACCAGTCCTAGGGGCGTGAGTCGCGACAAGCATACGACAATACACACGTAGCTGCAACTGTTACAAGCGCATTGACACCGGTTGGCTCAGCTGCTTCAAGCGTGTTGCAGCTTACAAGCTGCCAAGCTAATGAAGGACACGTGTGGCTGCAGCCACTGCGCTGCGCTGGCCACCATTGCATATTGCCAAGGAGCAACCAGGGATTCCTTGAGCGTGCACATTGCCCATCACGACGCCACCGTCGTCGTCGTGTCGCAACCGCCCTCACTTGCTGCTGACCAGCTCTGTCTTCTTGCCAGTTTTCTTGACCGTCTCCAACACCACCTCTGGCGACACACTGCCCTTGACCACCACCTGCTGCTTCTCGAGGCTGACGTCGTACGAGTCCACCCCTGTCACAGGGTTGCAGTGATGGTGGTGCATGCACGTGCACACGTGTGTGTGTGTGTGAGAAAGAGAAAGGAGAGGGAGAGAAAGAGAGAGAGAGAGAGTGTGTGTGTGTGCACACGCGCGTGCACGTGCACACCCACGTTTGTGTGTGTGCACGCGCATGCCATGTGCATTTGGGTGTGCAAGATGCCGCGTGAAATGTTTAGGCCCGAAAATAAAGGGAGCAGGTACAGCACACCGCGTGATTGACATGACCTACGTCGCGGCCTGCTGACGCCCAGCTGGACAGCACCTGGCTTCACTGCCTGGCCATGGCGATCTGGCTACGGCCAGAGCATGCCCAACGTACCCCTGCACCAACAAGCTGTACTGCATTCATTGGGGATCCCTGCATGCGCACGCCCCGCTTGCGCACCCTGCAGCTTGGCCAGCACGCGCTCCACAGCACCGCTGCAGCCGCTGCACGCCATGTCCACCTTGAGAACCACCTATATGCATGCGGATATATCAGTACGTGTGAGGCGCAGCCAGCACTTGTCATGCCAGCGGCACGAACCTCACCTCGTTTGCCATGATCCTCGGCACAGGTCGGATGCGACGATGTCAATTGATCAAAGATGCCGTATGCACGCGCACGCGAGTGCTTTTAGGGACCGTCCTGCACACCATCTTTGTGCTCTACATGATGACTCATGTGCATTGCGGGAGTTTGAAAGCATCGCGATGTTTGAGGCTCTGCCGGTCTGGACAATGCACGCGGTCCAAATGAAGAGGACACTGGAATGCTCTTGACGCATTCAAGAGCACCTGCTCAGATCGTTGTTGCCGCAGTACACGCTACCCAGGCTGGTGTTACAGAGAACTGTTGCACGTCCGAAGGGAATGAACACGTGATAACATGAATGCCGCGGGAACCATCCAGCTCAGCCCCAGAGGCGCAAGCGAGGGGCAGCATTTGATGCTGCCCGAGGTGGCGGCGTCGACAGTGGCGATGGCAGCTGCGGAACCGCGGCGCAGCCTGCAAGGAGGCAACAGCCAGGAAGTGCGGCAGCAATTGTCAGCCCCAACACCTGCAGCTTTGGCCCCACCAGCACCTGCCGACCCCGGTATGGCCGCCAGCCTCGAGACGTCCCTGCTGATGGCGCAGCGAGCGTTGGTGGTGCGGCGCGAGGCGCTCTTCACACTGCTGGACGAGGTCACCGCGCTGCGCTCAGAGAACGAGCTGTTAGCTTCTGTCATATGCGATCCCGGCCTAGGCGCCCTGCGGCAAAGAATGCAGCACCTTGAGGTGAGCAGGGTTGAGCAGGGCTGTGCGGCTCTGATGATGCGTATGTGTGTGTGCGT
>NW_014010712.1:0-633 GCF_000611645.1 Monoraphidium neglectum
CCGCACGTAGCCTGCAAGCCACATAGGTCGTCGACACATACTTCTGCTATTGGTGTCTTCTTTCAGCATGCAGCAGGCGCCTGTATGCATGGTTTGCAGCAGCAGCAGCAGCAGCAGCAGCAGCAGCAGCAGCTGCAGCAGCAGCAGCAGCAGCAGGTGCTTGAAGCCCGCTGCGATCGCAGACATTTCCTGCTGCCGCCATCACCACTGTTTGAAGCTTGGAGCATGTTGACAAATTTACGCCCCACGTAGCCGACGTTGCTTTTGGCAATCAAACAAACCTGGCAGGCACGATCTGACTGACTGCAGCAAACGTCACTCATCATTGTAATCCATGGCCAGTCGGCATGTCAACCCGCACTGTCCCTGCCTGCCGGCGCGAGCGCCTCCGCCGCTGGCAGCGCAAATCTCGCGGCATCTCCTGCCATCAGCAGCCCTGCCACGCCGCCGTCGTCCATGGCCCCGCTAAGTAGGGACATGTCGTGCCGCTGCCCACGGGACGCGCCCCACACCTCGCTGCAGCCAGCAGCGCGGCTGCCTGCGCTGAGTAGGCACCCTCCTACTCTGACAGCAGCCGCAGGACATCCATCATCGCCAAAGTGCGCTGCACTGCCGCCTCCTGCGCCCCTCCCG
>NW_014010712.1:1064-6973 GCF_000611645.1 Monoraphidium neglectum
CGTCTTCTGGCGTTGGCTGCCCTGCTCGCTCATACAGGGGGACTCCACTTCCCACTGCTGCAACGTGGGCGCAGGCCCGCTCCCGCTCCCGCTCCGCCAGTCTAGCAGCTGCAGCAGCCGCGCCTGCAGCGCCTGTATGTGCAACCAACATGTCGCGATGCCGGTTGCCGGGCGCGAGCGCGCGCTTCAGCGTCTGCAGTGCAAGGACGCTCGCGCCGGGCCCCACACCATCACCGCCATCCGTTTCGGCACGCAGAGCGCTGCCGTGGCAGTTGAGAGCGCCTCAGACGGCCCTGCGCTCGACGCGAGCTGGTGCAGCAGGCGCAGCGAGCTACCGCCCAGCTCGCCAGGCGCCACTGCCGGCGCCTGCAGCTGCTTCTGAATGCCCGGCGTGGTGGCCACCGCTGCCGATGGGGCGCGGTGTGCAAGACAACCTAGGAGCCTGCTGGTGTAGCCCAGCTGAGCCAGGTGGTCACACAGCAGCCCGTGGCCCCGCAGCAGCGCAAACGCCGCTGCAGACAGCAGCAGCGCCGACCCCGCCGCTGCCTCGGCTGCGTCGCTTGCCGCGCCGCCGGCACCAGCGACACGGCGTATGTCTGCCGCTGTGGAGAGCTCCTGCAGGCAGCACTCCGCCAGAGCCTCCTCAAACTTGACGGGGTCCGGCACAGCAAACCGCGGGCTCTTGAGGAACAGCCGCACGTGCACGCCCCCCACAAAGAGCTCCCCCACAGGCGGCCATACCGCAGCCGGTAGCCAGGCGGCGGCGCCCAATCGGGCCTGCCGGCCGCGTGCTGCATGCGGGCGGCGGCGGCGAGGGCGGCGGCCTCTGCGGCGGCCTGTGACACCATCTGGCGGTCGCACAGCGACTCTGGGGTCTCCATGTCCTGGGGTGGTGGTGAGGAGGCGGCGGTGCAGCATACGCCGCTGTGAGATGGGTGCAGTAACAGCCATGTCATGCAGAATCGCGAACCTAGAGTATCTGTCTTGGTTTCCGGTGGGACGACAGAGGGGGCCTTGGACAGGACGGCATGCCAACAAGGCTAGGGAGGCCCCAAGACCCCACCCGATGCCCAGCGGCCAATGCCCCAGGCACCAGCCGCCCTGTTCATCGCGGCCCACCTGGGCCAGCATGCGCAGCACGGCCTCTGGCGGCCCCTCTGCGATCCCCGCCACCAGCCCCGGCGGCAGTAGCTGCTCCAGCACCAGCCGCGTCCGTGTTCCGTTAGTCGCGTCTGCCATCACGCGCTGCAGCGCCGCTGCCGCCGCGCCCCGCGCGCCGTCCTTGTCGGCGGGCGTGGCAGGCCTAGCGCGCCAGCCAGCACGCACGGCGACGGCGGCGCGTGCGCGAGCCTAATCAGGGTGCGGACAAACGGCTCGTCCACCCATGCTGCTGCCAGCTGGGCGCTCTGCGTCGCAAACACGAGCAGCAACGGCGCGCCTGCTGCGAGCGCCTCGGCGTCTGCCGCCTGGGAGGCCACGTCGTCGCCTGTTGCCGTTGCCTCGGCGTCGGACCCTGCAAGCACCAGCTGCGCCGCGGGCCCTGCTGCTGCTGGCAAAGAGGGCTTTGCTGCGCCGCCCAGAAGAGCGGCCGGCACGAGCGACGCGACGACGGGCGACAGGCGGATATGGAGGCCAGCGACCCCAGCAGGCGCGGCTGCTGTTGCAGCAATGCGGCCACGTTGAGCGCCGCGGCACGCTTCTTGCGCGTCTCCCAGTGCAGGGTTTTGACCAGGGCCTCGGTTTGTGAAATCAGGTCAGGGAGAGGGCAATGAGGTAGGTGATGAGGGGTGGGGGTGGGTGAGCGAGGGACCAAATGTCCGCAGTACTGCCGGGCGCATCCATGGGCGTGCTGAGTGTGAGCGTTCAGGTTTGTCTGTGTCGCAGGGTACGCAGGCTTGTTTGCTATGACACAGTGACTGCCCAGCAATGTAAGGAGCAGAAGGAAACGCTGGCGTGATGACAAAGCATACCCGGTGACATATGACCTTCCAACCGTCGCAGCTCAGCACACCGTCTCACCTTGCAGGACCCTGCTGGCTCCGCAGGCACCACTGCTGCTGTTGCTCCGCTGCTGCCTGCGAAAGCCACAGTTCCCGCCACCGCGGCGCCGCCTGTGGGCGCCGCAGTGCCGGCCGCGGGGGCGTGCAGCCGAGTGCGGTTGTCAATCTCGCGCACTAACACGCCGCCGATTGCAGCTCTCGAGCCAGCTCCCAGCATTTCAAGGCTTCCGGGGCCGCCGCGCCTGTGCGCGCCACAGCACATGCCGCCAGCCCGAGTGCCGCACCTTCTCGTGGTGACGTGTGTCAAACACCTCTCCGTTGTGCGCCAGAGGCGGAAGGTTGTGATGTTGCCGCGGTGGTGGCAAAAGTGAGAGCAGAAAGGAGTAGTAATACTGGGGAGTTTGGTCACCTGACCTGCAAGGCAGGTTGTGGTAGGGAGAAATGCTGAGGGAGCCGACGGGCTGGCTGCGACCGCATGTGCGTGCCTGACAGATCAAACAATGATGATGCAAATCGCAGGCCGAGCTGCACAGGATTGCTGCGTCAGCGGCACTCTGCTACTGTCTGGTTGCAGAGGTTCGTTCCATGTCGCACAGCCGTCCTCATTGAGCAAGCAAGCTGACCTGAAACCCACCTGCGCAACACCCGGATGCTTTGAAATGTCCTGCTGCCAGTCACGCCACTGTGGCTGCAGCACACACTTCTGCGCTCGCTCCCGCCATCGCATGCGACCGCGCCTGCTCGCCGTGGCCACCCTGGCTGCGCAGGAGGAGGAGCTGGCGCACAGCCTGGCAACCACCCCACCCGCTGCTGATCTGGGGCAATGCCTGAGTGACCGATCGCCCATGTGGGCGCCGCCGCAAAGAAGCGTGCTGCATCTCTGGCGAGCTGCGCGGGGCGCACAACGCACCCGCGTCGGTGGCAGTCGGGCCAAGCTGCTTGTCGCCTAGGCGAAGTGAAGTACTCATATGCTTTGCTGCCTGGGCCGGGTATGGACTGCGGATCTGATCTCTGCCAGAAATGAGAGCCCACCTCAACCAGTGCAGTTCAATTCCGAGATGAGATCATCCGTGATGTGGCATCAACAGCGGTTTCGTCGGTGCGAATATATTGAGTGCAAGGCGACAATTGACTGGGTCCGAATTCGCACTAGTGCATCGGGACCCCACCACCCACAGCTCACACGATCAACGCGCATTTCTGTACGCAGGCCTATCAGAACCCGGACTTATAAAAAACTGCGGGATTTTGCACGTACCTTGAACCCAAAGGAAATCACTGTGTTGCTCCATTACAGTCGCGCAGTGCGTTGCGGGACGGCCACGCGGGCGCGACGCACCCGCCAACGATTCGACATTGTCAGGCTGCCTCGTTTCCCTTGCCTGGTCGCATGCAACCAGCATACCATGTGAGGTTGCGTGTCAATGGTCTTGTGGCGCCACCCTCTCTGGCACAGCACGCAGCAGCGGGGAGGAGCGCGCCAGTACGCGGTCTGCCCTCCCCGTGAAGCAGGAGCCTGATGCGGGTTCTCGCTTCCAGACTGACAGCTATGCATCATCCGCACTGTATCGAGTTGGCAGATGTGCTTGAATGGGAGTCCCTGGTGGGTGCCGTTGGGACCATCCTGTGACCTGAGCGATGTTGCAAAGCGCCAACCCGTGCTGTGCGCGTGCTCGTGCTGTGCAAGCACGACGCTCCAGACCTACGGCGGGCCTCCCCAGGTGACGGCAGCAATGTTGATTTCTGACTGCCAAGCGAGCGCCTCAGCCCAACTTGACCACATCGCCATGTGCGGCGTCACCTTGCATTTCCTCAGGATTGCAATCGACATTGCCGGCGGCGCTGGAGGCGAGCTCGAGGCCTCAGCGCGGCTTGACTACGAGTGCCAGGTAATGCAGCAGGAGGCCGCGGGCTGGTGGACCGGTTCCTGGGCTAGCCTAAGGTGGCAATGGGCGGTGGAGCAGGGGCCGTCATTGCAGCCCAGCCATGGCTTGTACTGCACACGTGTTGATTCTGGGGCGCAGGTGCCAGTGAAGCTCATGGTTGCAAGCGTGGCTTGTTGCAGCGCCGCCAATCGGCCTCTGCAAGTGCCGCAACTGCACGCGTGTCGTGTCACACCGGATGGTTCTCTTCATGCCTCTGTCTCCAGGCGCTGCTGCCCTCAAACCAGCCACCCGCACACGGCACATTTTCCCACCACCACCCTGAACCCCGTCCAGGACGCCTATAATGCCGGCACCAAGGTCGGCAAATACATTGGAAATGGATGCACACCAGCAGCGGTGCACCTGGCCCTTGCCTACCAGGCGCAGACCCGCGGCAACGAGGCCTACGTGCGCATCAGCCGCCGGGGACCTTCGCGCCTCATCAGTACCAGAGTGCCTTGAGAAGCTTGAAGGCCTGGTGTTGCAGCCTCACCCCGAGAGGCTGAGGCAGAAGGACTAAGGGCCCTGCGGGTGCCCCGTAACCTTCCAATGCGCGGCACATGCCGGCGCACGTGGAGCACCCGGCTCCAGCAAGCACGCTGGCGTGCATACGCATGCGGCCCCTTGGCCATGCGCCGCTCATACTTGCCACCCGCCACACATGCTCACACTTCTTACAGGTGGTGGGCTTTTGCAACAACAACACGCAGCTGTTGGACATGGGGTTCAGCCCCGCGGTTGCGGCGGGGGCGCTGGTGTGCACCAAGAACGACGCCACTGCCGCCACCGATAATTGTCTCGCCACCACCAGCTGAGTTGTGCTCGTTCAGTAGCTTCCCCCTACAGCCACGCACACCACTTGCGTCGTGGCAGGGCTTTTTGTGGTGTCCACTGCCCTCCTGGCCTGGCCTGGCGGCATTCCTCAGACCCAATGTTTTAATTCAAGGGGACGTGCAGCCGCCGCAAAGCCCGTGATGGTCTCATGCTGCTGCTTGCCCGATGATACGCTCAAGCGCATTGACTTGTAACTCTTTGGTGTGATCTATGTTTATCGTGCGAATGGCAGCCGCATGCGGGGCCTGCTTGCTCCGCATGCGGCTTGGGGGCGCTGCATTTATCAAGACTAGTGACCCGTTCAGTGTTGCCGTCAGCAAAGGGGTTGCATACTTGGCATTGCGAAGAGCAAGGCAGCAGGCAGCTTTGTGACGAGCTATGGCGGAAACAATCACAGAACTGATTGCTGCAAGTCACTGAAGGGGCGTCTCATAGATGATCCACATGCCGCGGCGGTCAACAGCGAGGCCGGCAGCTGCTCTGCTGCGACTGCCATGTCATCTCTGTCCAAGAGCGCACTGCGATCAGCTTTCTGAGGCAGCTTTGATCAATTCAACAGGTCATTCTTGCGATTGCAGCGCAGCCCGAGCTGCGTTGCGCACGGCGTTGGAGAAGCAAACCTAGAGGCGGCCCTGAAGAGCACAGTAAGGACAAGAGCGAGGCGCTGTCATCTTGCTTGATACTTAGGACATCCGACAGCTCTCTGCGGCCAGCGTGGTGCAAGATCGGATGCACTGGGGAGCAGCAACTTGTTGCTCGACCCCCCGGAGGCCCGAGTCACCGGCTGCAACGGTGTAGGGTAAGCACGGGGTCACTATACGCCCGCCTGTGAGGCATCCTCAGCCTGCATCAACGACATGGCCAGAGCTGGTCAACCCAAGCCTGACTTGAGACAACGCGCTGATCTGCACCGCAGGCTAGCCTCTTGTACGCTGGAAGGACGCCGTCTGCCCATCTGTTCTGGTTACAATCGACTCACCGCTTCTGGCCGCCGCCAGGGCAGCATGGAGCCCGGGGACGGCATGAAGCGCCCCCCGCCCAGCCCCAAGCCGTCCGAGGGTGAGAGGGCCATGCAGCGCCCCTTGTTCAAAAAGCCCAGATTGGTAGCAGCACAGAAAGCTGGGCAGAAGGCACAGCAGCGCCAGCACCC
>NW_014010712.1:7050-8169 GCF_000611645.1 Monoraphidium neglectum
CAGCAGCAGCAGCAGCAGCAGCAGCAGCAGCAGCAGCAGCAGCAGCAGCAGCAGCAGCAGCAGCAGCAGCAGCAGCAGCAGCAACAGGACGCTGGGCCGGCAGCTGGTGTGAGGAGCGGCAAAGAGGCGCCAGATACGCGGCATGCGGGCAATGCTGGCGCTGGCTCTCGCGGCGGCAAGGACGCGCAGCTTGCAACCATTCAAGCTGGACCGCTCGCCTCAGCACCGCCAGCGGCCGCGCAGGGCGCGCTGCCTGCTCCAGTGGCGGCTGCGGCTTCGGTGCCTGTGTCGTTCGCGCGGGAGGCTCCTGCAGTGCGCAGGGGCGGCGCCAGCGGCGGGGGCAACGGTGGGGGCGGTGATGGTGGGGGCAGCGACGGTGGCGGCAGCGGCGGCGGCAGCGGCGGCAGCAGCGGCGGCGGCGGCGGCGAAGGTGGTGGTGGCGGAGGCAGCGACGACGATGGAGAAGGCGGCCTGGGTGGCTATGCGTCCGACTCCGACGGGGGGCGGTGGCCGCAGTCGTTCTACGGCGCGCCGCCTGCAGCCAGGGTCGCACGCCCGCGGCGTGCCAAGGCTTCGCCGCGCCGCAGCCGCATCCTTGGAGCTGCAAGGCGGGGTCCTGGCCGAAACAAGAATGTAGGGGGCCGAAGCTCCACGCCGCTCACAGGCACGGCGCGGGCCGGCGCCGCGATGGCGCGCAGCCCGGCGCGCGCCGACAAGGCGTCCTCTGAAGACATGGGGCGTCAGGTGCTGCACCAGGCGCAGCTCGATGCGGATCGCCACACCAGCGCGAACGGCCAGTGGCACAATGCGGCGAGCAGCACCGTGGCGGCGATGATGAGGTTCAAGGACCTGAAGTGCAGCTTGCTTCGCCTGCGGTGGGCGAGCACGAGCGCCCAGCCTGAGCGTGCAGAGGCGGCGGTGCGGAAGGCCACGCGGCTGCTGGGGCAGCAGGACGTGGCGGCGTACAAAGGAGATGACGGCAAGCAGGTCGTCGCCGTCAGCATGCCGGGGAGGCCGAGCCCCGTCGTGCTGACCTCAGCAGACGAATCCGAGCTGGAGGGATACCTCTGCTGCCTCGCGGCACGCGAGGAGGTGTGTGTGTGTGGGGGGGGTGGGCAG
>NW_014010711.1:0-7736 GCF_000611645.1 Monoraphidium neglectum
GAGGTGGGATGGCCAAGAGCGAGGGGACCAGAAACATCCGAATGCCGTTGCAAACGCAGCTGCATTTGCAGCCCTCCGTCCCCTGCAGGCTCCCCCCACGCGCACGGTGCCGAACACGGCATGCGACAGAGGAGAGGCTGCAAGCCCCCGCCTACAGAGGCCTCGCTCCCAGGTCGCGCGGGAGGGTTGCGGCCAGGGGGGCGTGAAGTTCTCACTGTACTGATCCAGGTGGTGTGACGCATCGTCAGGCTCGTCCTCAAAGATCGCGCCATCCTCCAGGTCAGCGGCCGGGCGTATCAGCAGCCCCGTGAGCTCCGTGAGGCGGGTCAGCTGCTTTTGAAGAGTGTGTGTGTGTGTGTGTGTGTGTGTGTGTGCGCGAATGTGTGCGCGCCCGCTTGAGCCCATTCGAGTGAGCGAGCATGTGAACGTGCACGCACTGACACGCACGCACCACCAAGTGCGCCGACCATCGAGTGAGCCAGCGAGGGGCTTTGATGCATTTCACTGCATGCGATGGGCATCGGGCGCCCACAACCTCGCGAGCGCCCTTGAACGGCCCCTGGCCCAATCCAGCAAAACCTTCCCCCAACCAAACCCTTGCCAACCCCGCACCTTCCCGATGGCTTCATAAAACGCGTCCTCCGCGAAAGGGGGCACCCCCAACGGCCCAGTGTTAAGCCTCAGGTCCCGCCCCCTCATCACATTCAGCCGCAGGCTCTCTAGGCCCGTGCACGCGAGCACTGCCTTGAGCCACGCGTGCCCGACGGCGGGCAGCCCGCGCGGCCCGCCGGCCCCAATTGACAGCCGCCGGAGGCCGCCGGGCAGCCACGCGCCGCTGGCCGGGTCGGCCGCGCCCTCAAAGGTCAGGGCCGTCAGCGACGCCAGCTGGCGCAGCGGCGCCAGCAGCGCGGGCCGCTTGTCGGGGCAGCGCAGCGTGAGGGAGGAGAGGTTGGCGAGGCGCCCCATGAGGCGGCAGGTGGCCAGGCAGGCGGCCAGGTACGCGCAGGCGGGGGCGAAGCTGAGCCGGGCCGACAGGCTCGACAGGGAGGGGCAGTTGCTGCAGGGGGTGGCAGGGGCACGAGGCGCGAGACGGGCGGCGCTAATGAGAGGGGCGCGGCGCGGCTGGCCGGGGCGGGGCAGCAGCTCTGGCTGCGCCAGCGACGCAGCCGGCAGCGTGGACAGATCTGAGGCGTGCATCGCCGGGCAGGTGTGAACACGAGCTGCCATCGGGCTGTTGTTATCCCCTTCGTCCGGTGCGCTCACCCTGCCGCCGCCGCCAGCACCTGCAGCATCGCCTCGTCATCCTCCGCACCCAAACCGGCGCCCTGCAATGCAATTCGCCGCAGCCCCGGCCACCGCGCCGCCGCCACCCCCTCTGCAAACCCCCGCGCGCTCTCGGCGTCGGCGGCCGGCAGCGTCGCACCAACGGCGGCGGCGTCAGCGGCGCGGCGCAGCGCGCGGCAGGTTTGGCGCAGCGGGTTTCGGGCGAGGCGGTTGCCGGATAGGAAGGATAGTACGTGCGACAGCAGCTCCTCTGATAGCTGCAGCAATAGCGACTGCTGGTGCTGCACTTTGCGCGCGGCGGGTGGGTGCGCCGCACGTGGCTGCTGCTGGCTGCCTAGTTCGGGCCAGGCTTCATCAGTTACCGGCATGGCAGCTGCTTGGTCTGTTTCACGGGAGGGGGGGTGAGCATACGAGCGGGAGAGCGCGCAGGTCGGGGTGTGCAGGCATAGTCAACGGGGTCGGGGGTGCTGCAGAGCTCCAGCCCCGCCGGGGTGTGCAGCATCGGCCGGGTACCGTACTCAGCCCCGAGCCAGGGCTGATATGAGCCGGCAGACTGGTGATATAGGGCGACGGTAACCCACGTTGGAGCATCGGTTTTGGCCCCTACACCTCCTACTGTAGAGGTCCGATTTCTCTCAAACAGCGATCTGTAAACATCGACGTGCTGAGAATTTGGAGTGGTGCATGTATATTTGTACTGCGGTACCCAAGGTGTGCTGGAGATGCGTGCGGTGCTGTAGAGTACACGTGTGGGGTTGGTTTCCAGCCCCTAGCCATCCAGGTGCCACAGCGGTCTCCTGGTGTGCAGTTGGCTGCACCTCTGCTCGAGATCTGCATGCACCAGGGGGCCGCTTCAATGCAAATGTCAACGGACGACAGCCCCTTTCATCAGCCCTCAGAGTACGGCACAACATATGACTGGGAGGCCACGCTTGCCGCGCACGCAGGCTTTGTGTCCAGGGAGACGGGTTGACCAACAGCGCGCCGCTCACGCGTTCAATGCATAGCACTCGACCTGCTGCCTGTATCCAGCATGGTGATGATGCCCGTTTGCAGGAGTGGCGCTGCCTGCGTTTCCGCAGCCCCCGAGCGACAGGTGCTGGTGCAACAGCAACCGCACACAAACACGCACTGTTGGGGATTTTGCTAGCTCGTGCTCCCCCCCCACCTCCCAGGTTTCTGACCCCAATATCAGCGCCACCAGGCGAAGCAGTCCGCATAGTCCAGGCCGTGGGTTGCACAGAAGGGCGAGACAAGTAAGCCTCAGCAGGACTGCTACAACCATGGCCGCTGCTGCTGAGCAGAGCGTGCAGGGTCTCAGCGGTGTTTCCCTGTATTTTCGAGCTTGTCAGCTTGTGAACTTTACACCAGCTTGATTTGCCGTCGCGCCCCTTTGTGAAAGGCGTGGGACTCGCGATCGGCGAACGGGTGCGCCGATCAACTGTGTTTGCCGCCGGGCTGCATACGTGCGTAGCTTTGGACATTGATTTTTGAGATGCGAAACACTCTTGTTCACACGTTGGTGCTGTCGCACGTGGTCTCACCATGCGGGCCCCCGTACTGCAACCCCCAGGCGCCGATGGCGGCCACTTCAAGAAAGCAAAGTGTGTAGCCAGCAGCAGAGCGCACAAGAGCGAGTGGGGTCAGTGCCACGCTGAGACGTCTGAATGATAAAGCATCTGCAGTGGCCCGCGCTCCCGCCAACCCTTCAGATCAATTTCGGATCTAGGTCACTGACCTCGACTAGCGATACCATCTCGTGCGCGGGGCGATCGTCTAGTCCGCAATCAATCGAACGAACCATGTTCAAATAGATGTCGAACCGCGCCTGATGGACACTCTAAGCGCCCTTGCGCGGGCCCTAACGCGGGGAGACGAACGGAAAGTAGACATCATCACACGCAAATTCGATTCTCACAGAGTGCATGCCAGCGACCTGCAGCCGCGTGGCCTCGTGCAACTGCTGAATGCCTCATGGTGCAAGGAGCGGGCAGGCACTGGCAGTGACGTGAGCAGCGGCCGCGGCAGCAGCAGCAGGGGCGGGAGCAGCAGCCGCGTAGACGGCCGCACCCATGGAGAAATAACGGTCCTCATGACGCTGGCCGACATGGCCTGGGGGGAAAGCGGGCCGCTGCTGCACCACCTCAAGACAGCAGAGTGCGGCCGTGCCGTCGCCGCAGCGATCGTCAGGGCCGACCGCGAGGCGCTGCTGGTAAGCGGCGACGGCCTTGACCCCGGCGGCAGCGACGACGGCGGCGGCTGCATCGAGCGCAAGGCGCGGATCGTCGCCCTGCTCATGCTGCTGCGCTTCTTGTGCACCACACCGCCCGGCGATGATGCGCTGTGCTCCCCGGCCGCCGCTGCGGCCGCTGTGACGCCCGGGTTGCTTCCGGCGATGCTGCGGCGCGCGCGCCTGGCCCCTGGGGAGCGCGGCGCGCCCGGGGCCCCCCGGCCCAGCGAGTTGCTGCTATGCATCGCCCTGCTCTCGGCGCCCTTCGCCACGTCAAGCGCGTCGCCGGCGCCGCAGGCCCCGCAACAAGCGGCCGCCCACGCGGCGTGGGAGCGCGCCCTGGCAGACTCAGCCGCAGGCGTCGCAGACTGCCTTTGCGTGCTCCTGGAGCAGGGGGGCGACGCGGCTGCCAATGCGCTGAAGTCATCCGAGTGCATCTGGTGCCCGGGGTCAGGGCGCGCCAGCCGGGTCGGCCTCGTGCGGGAGCTGCGCGCGCGAGCGCCGCGGTGCTTCCCGCCGCTGGCGCAGGCGCTGGGGCGCACAGATTCTGGGGCGGTCCGACGGGTGGCTCTTGCGGTCGTATCGGATTGCCTTCTCCCACCGGCTGCCGGCTGCGCCAACGTCGTCGCGGCGTGCGGCGGCGAGCTGGTCCAGAATATGCTGGCGATCGTCGCGGGCTGCGGCACCGCCGTGAGGGCGGCTCGAGCCCGCGGCGAGAGCTTGCTGGCGGCGACTCACGCGCCTATCGTCGCGGCAAGGTGCCTGCATCAAATCGCGGAGTGGGAGCACAGTACTGCTGCCGCCGAGGACGCCGCCGCCGCCGCGGCGGCCGCTGCTGCGGCAAGCGACGCTGGCCAGCGGGGCGCAGTGGTCGCATCGGTGGCGAGCTGGCAGCCTCGGCAGCGCGGCATCGCGCCGTTTCGGCACGCGGCGGCTGCGCTGGCGGTGGGCCTGCGCTGCGCCGTGGATGCTCCGGAAGAGGCGAACACAGATGTGTTGATCATGACTGTGTGCCAAGTCGTGGTCTTGGTGGCCAAGATGGAGCGCATGGGATGCATGCGTGCGGGTGCCGGCACTAGCAGCAGCAACAGCAGCGGCGACGGCATTCGGAGCAGCGGCGGCAGCAGCAGTATCAGCGGCAGGAATGAAGTCGTCGGCAGCAGCGGCTTCGTTGAGACACTCCGCAGCTTGAATGCTTGCGCTTCGCTCGCCCATGCGCTGCAGCGACAGGGACGCGCGCCCCTGGCTGACTATGCACGCGTGTGGGTGGCGGCGGCACAGGTGGCATTGTCGTATGGGCGGCTGCCGGCAGCAGGGCTGGGCACAGTGGTGCGCATCACCCGTCTACAGCAACCGCAGCACCTCCAGCAGCAGGAGGTGCAGCAGCAGCAGCAGCAGCAGCAGCAGCAGCAGCTGCAGCAGCATGAGCAGCAGCTCGACCAAGAGCTTGAGCTGGTGCATTCTGCATGGCAGGAGCTGGCCGCGCCAAACGGCGCCGGCGCCGCTGCAGCGCTGCTCCTCGTGGAGTCGTTCGAGCCTGCCTGCACCGTGACCGCCGCTGCACGGGTTTTTGCCAGCCCCAAAAGGAACGCCACACAGCAGGAGGGCGCTGTGCTGCTGCTGGAGGGTGTGGCTGCGTGGGCAGCAGCGGAGTGGCCCGCAGGTCGCCCTGATGATAAATTGGCTGCTGCCAACGCCGCAGCCGCAGCCGCACCAGCCAGCATACAGCACGTGGCGCGCGCCGCCATGGCGCTTGTAATGCTGCTTCATCATGCAAAGCAGGGCTGTGCTTGCAAGGGCGGCAGTGGCGGAAGCAGCGGGTGTGCAGCAGCAGTCGCTTTCATGGCGGTGACATCGGCTGCGTTGGAGGAGCTGCGCATGACTGAGGCGTGGAAGCATGGCATGGAGAAGCCTCGGGAAGTGGAGGACGACAAACAGCAGCAGGACCAACAGCAGGAGCTTGACCAGCAGCAGCAGCGGCGGCCGCAGCAGCAGCAGCAGCGGCAGCAGCAGGAGCAGGGGCAGGAGCAGCAGCAGCAGGGGCAGCAGCAGCAGCAGCAGCAGCAGCAGCAGCAGCAGCAGCAGCAGCAGGGCCAGGAGCAGCAGCAGCAGCAACAGCAGGAGGAGGATGCCTCAGAAGCAAGAGTAGAAGCAGCTGCATTGGCAGCAGCACCAGAATCAGTGGCTGCGGAAGCACCATCATCACCAAGATCATCATATTCGTCATCATCATCATCATCATCATCATCAGCAGCAGCAGCAGCAGCAGCAGCAGCAATAACATGCCCCACGGCCAGCACCTCCTCCGGGGACACTGCACTTGGCCGGTGTGCTGGCTGCGCGCAAGCGGCGCAGCCTGGCGGCGTGCGCATGCACCTGTGCGGGGGCTGCCGCTCCGCGCGCTTCTGCTCTGACGCCTGCTTCAAGCGCTCGTGGCCAGGCCACAAGGCGTTCTGCAAGGCCGAGCAGGCGCGGCGCGAGGCCGCCCGTGGCACCAAGGCACGGGAAGCCAAGAGGTGCATGGAGGAGCAGCTGGTGTGAATAAACTGGGGTAACATCTGCGTTCTGATATGTTTTGTAAGCTTGCAACTACACGAAATTGCCCGTGGGTTGGGTTTCAGGGTTCCTCAGTTGCAACGACGTAGCACAAGCAGTTGCACTTGTGGGATGACCCACCCTGTCTTGTCGGCCCAGCACCCGCCTTCAGATGATGGTCAAATAATATCTCATTTTCAGCATTTCAAACGACCCGACGCATAAGGGATGAAGTCCGTCCGTCACCCGGACACCCGTGGCAAGCACGGGTACAGTACTCAGGTACGTTGACAGAACCACCAAAAGCCGTGAGCACCATTGCAGCGACAATTGTGCTGAATGTTGCATTTGATCGCAGACAACGGCAGCGCCCGATGCTGCTCGGCGCCCCCCGCACCCTTGCGTGCCCTTGGCAGCAGCCTCGTCACGATGCCGCTGTTCGCACGAGGCCCGCTCTCGCCCTCTGCACGCCACCGGCAGCAGCAGGTGACAGTGGAAAAACTCTCGTCCAAACAAGTGTTGGCTGGCTGGCTCACGTACAACCACGCCCTTGCTTGTCGACCAGGGCGCATACTACCTCACAGCAGACTAAGCACGGCCCGCCAGATACGCAAGCCGATCGTCACGAGGGCGGCAGGCGACATCGACAAGTACTCCGAGGGCATGATGGAAAAGGTCTGAATTGCTCCCCATCAAGATCAGGGTTCCGACACTAACAGCACGCGTTGTCTCGCACGGGCTGTGGCTGGGCCAGCCAACTTCATTATGTATCATTGTTTGTGCATGTTCTGGTTCTTGCGCATCAGCTGCTGTGCAATTGCAAACGCAACACTTGCCATTGGGCCGTTGACTCGACAGGTGACAAAACATGCAAATGCCACTGCCTCGTCCCATCTCGTTTGCGCTGCCCTATTAACCCATTGATGGAACAACAAGTTTCGCGAAATGGTGTCGCTGGTGTAGCGATGTCGCCCTGTGGCTGCCAGCCGGCCGGCCAGTGGCCAGAGTCAATCCCGGTCAACCAAGGCTGCCAAGGACATTGATGATGAGAAGGTCAAAGCCATCAAGGCCTACATAAGAAGGTGGGGCAGCTGGAGGAATCAGCCTCAGAATGGCAGCAGCTAGCTACTTTGTCGTGACTCATTTTGCCACGTCTGATACGGCCTGACGTCTTGTCCTATTCCATCTGCCATCCGGGCGCAGCACGTGCATCTGCCGGCACGGGGGCGGCCCCGTGGCAGCGCGCTCTGTTGCCGTCACTGCCAAATCCCTGTGTCTGTGCCCGTTCCCTGAGAGGCAGGTGGGCCAAGCTCCTGCTGCTGGAGGCTGACGAGGATGTCCTGCAGCACGTGCAGGCGCTCAAGGACTGGCCGCTGGAGCAGCTCAGTGCAGAGGGCCGGGTCCTGCTAGACGTGGAGGCCGACAGGGCTGGGGAGTACTACGACATGCAACAGGTGAGCAGGCTGGTGCATGGCTTTGGGGCAAGCAGGTGTGGATGGCACTGGTGTGCGCACGCGTGAACTAGCACACACACTTTTGCCTTGCGTGTGTGCAATGGCGCTGTACCCCAGGCAGCGGTTGCTCATTCGCATCTGCTTGTTAGCGTGCCAGGCGCATGCAGGTGTGGTGGAAATGTGCGCTCTCGTATTCACAGATGTGTGCACTTGCTGTCACAGGTGCACTTATC
>NW_014010710.1:0-7736 GCF_000611645.1 Monoraphidium neglectum
GAGTAACACACTCCGACGCGCCGACGCCCCGCAGCCACCGCGCTGCCGATGCTGCAGCACTTCATGCAGCGCCCCGGCCAGGACGCCCTCCCCGCGCGCTGCAAGGCCGTAGAGTGCATAGGCATGCTCGCAGACGCCCTCGGCCCCTCGGACCCCGTCGTCGGCCCTGCGCTGCCCGGCATCGTCGAGGCGGTGCTCGCTAACTTTGGATCCGTCGACAGCCCCGAGCTGCGGGAATACAGCCACCTCGCGCTGGCCAACCTGTCGGCGGCGCTGAAGGAGGGGTTCGGCCCCTACGTGCCCCGGGCGGTCGCGCTCGCGATCGCCACCTGCGAGCAGTCGGACGGCGATTTGGTGCGGGGCGACGGCGACGGCGGCGACGCGGCGTCCGAGGATATCGGGTCCGAGGACAGCGACGACACGGGCGGCGGCGGCAGCAGCGGGAGCGGCAGCGACGACGACGATGCGGGCGGGCGCGGGTTCCGCGTGCGGACGGGCGTGGTCGAGGAGAAGGCCGCCGCGACGCACGCGGTCGGCGCGTACGCCGACGCGGCGGCGGCCGCGGTCGCGCCGCACGCGGACGCGCTGGCGGCGCTCTTGAAGGCGGGCTCGCAGCACCTCCACGAGGAGGTGCGCGCGGCGGCCCACGAGGCGCTGCCAAAGCTGGTGCTGGCCGTGCACCGCGCGGCCTCCCCGGGCGCGGCCCCCGCCGGCGCCGGCGCGCCCGCGCCGCAGCAGGTCTCGGCGCAGGCGCGGCAGATGGCCGGTGGCGCGGTGGCGCTGCTGCTGGAGTCTCTGGATACAGACCCGGACAAGCCCGCCGTGTCCGCCGCGGTCGCGGCCATCGTGGTGCTGCTTGAGGCACTCGGCGGCGCCGCGTTCGAGCAGCAGCAGCTGGAGGCCGTCGCGCGCGCCGCGGCGTCGGTGCTGCAGGGCGAGGCCGCGTGCCAGCAGGAGGAGGAGGACGACGAGGACGAGCCCGGCGGCGGCGGCGGCGGCGGCGGCGGCGGGTCTGGCTTTGATGAGGATGATGCAGGGGAGGAGGACGAGGAGCTGATCTCCGCGGCCGCGGACCTGCTGCCCGCGCTCGCCGCGGCCGTCGGCCCGCAGGCCTACGCGCCCGTGTTCCTGTCGCTGCACCTGGCGCCGCTGCTCGCGCGGCTGCGGCCGCGGGAGGCCGCAGGGGTCAGGGGCATCGCGGCGGGCGCGCTGGCGGAGGTGTGCGAGAAGCTGGGGGCGCTCGCAGCGCCGGCGGCGGAGCAGGCGCTGCCGCCGCTGATACGGGAGCTGCGGAGCGAGGTGAGGGCACACGTACACGTGTGCGCGATTGGGGGCGTGTGCGTGTGTTTTGTTTGTTTGTTTGCTTGTTTGTTTGTTTGTTTGTTTGTTTGTTTGTTTGTTTGTTTGTTTGTTTGTTTGTTTGTTTGTTTGTTTTTGTGTGTGTGTGTGTGTGTGTATGTGTGTGCATTTTTCCGGGCGAACATGTGGAGATGTGTGTGCTCAGGTGTATACGCGCGCAGCCGTTGTTGCCAATGGTGGGAAAGCGGCGCCTGGTGGGGGCCGATATGTTTGTTCTAGAATTCTGCGCAGCAGAGCCTTTCCTGTTCAACAGCGGCGCCGCAGCCGAGCAGCTGGCGGGTCACCGTGCTGCCACACAGCTGGGCCCCTGCACAAGCGCCGCTTCTACAAGGGAGTCGCCCAAGCCGGCACCTCCACGCAACCCCCCACTTCCCCGCAGGACCCCATCAACCGCCAGAACGCCGCCTTTGCTTGCGGCATGATCGCGCACACCTGCCCGCAGCAGGCGTCGCCCCTGATGCCGCAGCTGCTGCAGGCGCTGCACCCGCTGTTCCGGCCGGAGGAGGAGCCGGGGGCGCGCGACAACGCGGCGGGCGCGGTCGGGCGCACGCTGCTGGCGATGGGCGCCGCGCTGCCCGTGGAGCAGATAGTGCCGGTGCTGGTCTCTGCGCTGCCGCTGCAGGTGCGGGCCGCCCGGGCCGCCCGGGGCGCCACTTGGCGGGATGAAGGGGGGAGGGGGAGGGAGACCAGTGCCGGCGCGCCGTGAGCAGCACTTTCGCACCTCGTGGTGGTGTGCGCTGCGCAGGGCCCCAGCGTTCCTGCCCACCTCTCGCACGCAAGTTGCCGACCGCTGGCGTGTGCAGGCTTCTTTCGGTGCACCTCCAGCCTCCCTGCTCCGCTGCCAACAGCCCCCTCTGTTGCACCCCTTGCGCATGGCGCTCGCCAAACATCTCAACGCGACCTCGCCACAGGAGGATCTAGAAGAGACGGCCCCAGTGTGCGCGGCGCTCTGCCAGCTGCTCACCGGCGACGCGGCGCTGCAGCAGCGGGTGTCCCCCCACCTGCCCGCCATCGTCCAGGCCTTCGGCCGCGTGGGCGTGCAGGACGCGGCGCCGATGGCGGCGCGGCGGCAGGTGGCGCAAGTGCTGCTGCAGCTGCAAGGCCAGTTTGCCGCTGTGGTGGGGCCACTGGTTGCTGCCCTGCCGGCGGACCAGCAGACAACGCTGCAGCAGCTCGCCAGCGGGTAACTTGCTGCCCCTTTGTGCATTACAGCATGAATGCAAACATCGTCTACCCTTGCTCCTGGATTGCAGCCGCGTGCTGACCTGGCCACTATTTAGAATGTGGCGCCTACTGCAAGCCTGTGGCACAGCGAAAAGCCGCGGTCTCGTTGGTCTTACATGGCATTGATGCCTGGCCTATGGATGCGCTCCCGCAGCAGCTCTGGCGGCATCGATCGCCGCGCTGTGCTGCTGCTGCTATAAGTATGTGCGTGTGAACGTGTGCACGCCGTGCAGACAAAAGTGGCTGGTGTGGGTGAAAACGCACGGCCACAAGAAGAAACAGGCTCTCTTCGAGCCTGCCGCCCTGTCCCATTCTTGTCATGGCCCCAGCCACGCTTGTGTCACCCAGCCTCCTGCCCATCAACCAGTCCAAGGGCGCAACTGACTCATGAGTCGGCGCGCCCACCGCCGCGCGCCGCTGCAGCCCAAGGGCGAACGGGCGCTGTCAGTCTGCCAGAGAGTCAACCCCTCGGGTGGAGGCGCCCCTCTGCGCCTCCAAACGTCGGGGCACGCCAAGCACCAGGGCAGAGCACGCGCCTCGCCCCGTGCGGTCCAGGGCGCCGCGCGGCGCAACCAGCTTCCACCACTGCCATCCGCCTCGCCGCTGCCGCTGCTGCTGCTGTGTGGGGCGAGGCCGCCGCGCGCAACTGAGCCTCCTCCGCCGGCGGCCGGCCCCCGTTGCTGCCGCCGCTCAGCCCTTGCTGGCGATGTTGTTGCTGAGCCAGTCCAGGCCCTCGTACAGCCCCTCGCCAGACGTCGCGCACGTGCTCTGGATGTACCTGTGCGCACAGCACCGACGGTGGCACGCAGAGGCCACCGGCGCAGTCCAGTGGTGAGCCGAAGTACAGGCGTACGCGACATGCACTCAGTCTGGGCTGTTCGGGCCATGGCCGCCTTGCGGCAAACAATCAACCTCCTGCGGAGGTGTCGCATAAACACAAACATACTGCATGCGCGCCGGGGCGGATGCGCGTGCCTTAGCCACAGGCGCCGACGATGCAAAAGCGCAAGAGGACAGCACGGGACAAGCGCCCCGCATGTTCTGAGCTCGGTGTGGACCGCCACTGCTTGGCTCCGGAGCAGCACGCACCAGTGACGCTGGCGCAGCGAGTGCAGACCCAGCTTGTCAGTGATCTCCGCCGCGTTCATGGCATTTGGCAGGTCCTGCTTGTTGGCGAACACCAGCAGGACTGCGTCGCGCAGCTCGTCCTGTGCGACCACGGCGACAGGGCGGCGCATGATGCATTTATTCGCCGACACTCCCCTTGAGCGAGCGTGGTGACGAAGCACGAAACAAAGCTGCCACTGCTTGCTTGCAAAAAGCGACGTCGTTCAGCCCTCGCGCCGTACCACCGGACCGCACGACGCCCGCCGAGCCAGCCCGATGCGCTCCGCAGTGGCCAGCACAAACGCTGCCCATATGCATACATGTGCAAGCCTCGGAGAATTCGCAACGCGTGGTGGCATGCTCACCTCGTTGAGCATCCGCTGCAGCTCGTCCCTGGCCTCGCCAATGCGGTCCCGATCGTTGCTGTCCACCACAAAGATCAGCCCCTGAGTGTTCTGGAAGTAATGCCTCCAAAGCGGGCGGATCTGCGGGCGGTGCGGCAGCAGGTTGAGGTTCGTTCCAGCAGCAAGCAGCAGCAAACAGCAGTGTCAGTTCCGAGGCTCCCCACCTTGTCCTGGCCTCCCACGTCCCAGACGGTAAAGCTGATGTTCTTGTACTCAACAGTCTCCACGTTGAAGCCTGCGAGGGAGGAGCGCGATCGGTGTCAGAGCCTGTGCGTGCAGCAGCGGGAGCCCGCCTGCCCTCGCGACTCACCGATGGTGGGGATGGTAGTCACAATCTCTCCAAGCTTCAGCTTGTAGAGGATGGTCGTCTTACCTGCGGCGTCCAGTCCCACCTGCACACAAAGAGTGCACAGAGCAGCACTTGAGCTCAGAGGCCCACCTCTCCGCCATGGCGCCCATCAGCAGGCCTGATAGCTTACCATAAGGATGCGCATCTCCTTCTTAGCGATCAGACGCGACAGCAGCTTGCTGATGGTGAGCCCCATGTTTGCGAGTTCTAGTAGAAGGGCCGCAACAGAGAGCTAAATGCAGGCGTTGCGGGTCCCAACAGTGATTGAACCGATGCGTGCATGAGCACAAGTGCGAACGGCGCGCCACGAGAGCCGGAAGCTGGCACGAAGCCATGGTGTCCTGTCTCGACCGTCAGCTACCGTAGTCGTGGATGCTTGCAGTCATCCTCATAGCTCATAGTCTCAGGCGAAGGCGTCGTGGCGGACGTACACCTGGTTGGCTGTGGTCGCCAGATCAGAGCAACAATGATGAAGCTCGGTGCTGGGGTTCCGCATATCGGTGCATCTGCAAGCATATTGCACCCATTCTATCGATCATTGTTGTGCGCGAGATTACCACGCACGAGGTTCTGCAGTCCTGTCAATGCAGGGGCCTACTCGACCAGCTGGCTGGGCGTTGACCAGGATCATGGACTCCAGCCGCAGCACATCAACCGCCAGCGGCCTCAGCCGTCCAGGGAACTAGTTCGTTTGAGATGCGAATCTCGAATGTTTTTGTTGTCGCAGGGTGTAGGCCAACCCCACTCAATCTAGCAAGGGCTGACCATGTAAGCTGCACGACTGAGGAGTGCTGCTGCCCCCCTGAAGTGCATGCGAACCTGGTGCTTGTGCTGCCAACGTTTCGCACACCTGATTTTCTTGGCTGCCCTAATGAAGACGGGTTACTGTGCGCCCTGTTTGTATGGGGTTGGGGGCCCAACAACTGAGCATCCAGTGTCACCCACACGTGTCAACATTAAGCGAGGTGTGTGAAGTGGTTTTGCAAGGGTGCAGCGATACACGAGGCGGCAAACAAGGCGTTTGTCTTGCAGGTGTTCACAAGGGTGTTGGCACTGCGTGCACATCCAATCCCTGGAAGGGCACGCTCCCATGCATGGCGGAGCAGCGCTGCAATGCGGCAGCCCAGCAGACTGGGATACGACCGCAGCTCATTGCACAATATACGCTGTGATCAAAAATAAAGGATAAAAAAGTGGATAAAAAATTTACGAGGGCCAGGATGGTGCAAGAATTGTTGCGTGTAGCCCTGTACACTACTGTATCAAACTTATTCGTTCCGTGGTCCGGGCTTCCACACACCTGAAGTATCAAGGGCGCATGGCGGAAGCGGGTGTGGGGTTGAGGGTACTGGTGCTGGCACAAGCATGGTGTGTGGTGGTGACCCACAGGTGGGCTGGGACGCTGGCTGAGTAACCCAGGTTGGCACTTGTGGCCCCCTTCTGAATAGAAGACCATCTGCACGGCGCCCATCGATATCCCTGGCATCGAGGGAGGTCGGGCAACTGGTCAAAGTTGGACCTCCTTGCCCTTTGGAAGAGTGACTGAGCCATTGACAGGCATGAGCCAAGCGCACTACTCGCGCCAGGAGGACTCGCACCTTCTGGCCAGCGCTGGGAGACCACCACTTTATTCCCATGAGCGAGGTGTTGACCCCGCCAATCCTGCAACGACGGCATTCGTGCCTACATTCCTTGTGCCGCCACGCGGTTGCTTGCAGACACAGCTGCACAACCAGCTCGTGGCGTCACATCACCGAATGCACATGGGTCATTGGCGGGCGGACCAGGCTGTGGGCATGCCGACCCCGCTGCCGCCTGATCATGCCGTTCACATGTACCGTAGCATGCGAACAGAAGATGACAAACGCACTAGCATGATATGATATGTTATGATTGGCTGCATACTAGTGCTGTTCAGCACATTGGTTGATCATCGCGTTCGAGCCCGGGGACCCCGGAGATGTTCAATGAACAGCGAAACAGCGGGTCTAGGGATGCCCTGGAGAGCGGGCTGAAGCAAATCACCAGGTGCGCTGGTCTCCCGCTGCTGCACCGGCCACTGCTGCACGGCCCGCTGCTGCGCCGCTCTATAGACCGGGCGGGGCCGTCGACGGCCGCCCCACCACCGCGCGCATTGCATGAGAGGCCGCTTCTGCCGCCAATGCTGCTGTGCAGCTTTCTACGGGCGCCGCGGCTTCCAGGGAAAGCCAGACTCAACCGGAGGGAGGTGCCAGGCGCGGAGGGCGCCGGCGAGGCGACCAGCTCGCCGCAGCGTGAAGCGTCGCCGGTCCCAAGCAGCCGCAGCGAGCCGCCACCGGCCGCGGAGGCACTAGCGCACGATGGAGAGGTAGGTGCAGTCGATCGCACCTATTGCAGGGCATGATGGGTGTTGACATATTGTTGACTACTGCCCCTACTTTCAAGCCGGCTCTCTGCAGTGGTCGCCCGTGTCGCTGGCTGCTCATCCGTTTTGAGCACACTTTACACCAAAGTCGAGCTGATGCTCCCTCCGCATGCAGGGCCCGGGGCCATCCGCAGCAGCAGCCGGCAGCAGCCAGCAGAGCAGAACTGGCGTGCCGCCCGCCGCAGCCGGCGGCGGAGGGGGCCCGCCGGAGGCGGAGCAGCACCTGGCCTCGCTCCGGCTGCACGGCGGCGGAGAGCCGCCGGGCCCCTCCGCCGACGGCGGCGGGCCCGCCGGCAGCGGCGATGCGGGGCACAGCGGCAGCGGCTGCGGCGGCGGCGGCGGCGGCGCGACCACCAGCGGCGGCGGCGGCGGCGTGTCTCAGAGCCGCGCGTCCTCCGCGATCCGCGTGAAGAAGTTCCACCGGATCCTGTCAGACCAGGTGGTGGACCTGGACGCGCTGCGGGAGCTGGCCTGGAGCGGCATACCGGGGGAGCTGCGGCCGCTGTGCTGGCGGCTGTTGCTCGGCTACCTGCCGCCGAACAAGTAGGGCGACGGGCCGAGCGTCCGCGCGGCCCCCCCAAGGGGCGCCCGCGGCGGCGCGCGGGGCGGCGCAGCCGCCGCCTCTGACGTTTGCGCTTGCGGCTGCCGTCTGAATGGTTTTACGTGGGCAGGGCGCGGCGCGTCGGTCGGGGCAGCGCCGCAGGCGCCCTCTGTTTGCGGCAGCGGACGAGCCCCCCCACCCTCCCACCCCCGTTTTCGCACCGCCAGGTCACGGCAGGCGCAGGTGCTGCTGCGCAAGCGGCGCGAGTACGCGGACATGGTGCCCGAGTTCTACGACATTGAGGACAGCGAGAGGAGCGAGGACGAGATCGGGGCGCTGCGGCAGGTG
>NW_014010709.1:0-2659 GCF_000611645.1 Monoraphidium neglectum
CCGCGGGCAAGTACAGGCAGGAGGGCAAGAACTACGAGGTCAACGACGGTGAGGAGGTTTTTGGGGGGGGTTGATACAGGCCCAGCTTTGGTGTGTGTGTATATGGGGACGGGGGCCGGGCTGTGAGTTTGATGGTCCAGGATGGTGAGGCCGGGGGTTGATCGGGTGGGGGTCGATTGTCCAGGACACAGAGCATGAGGCTGGAGGGGGTGGGGCGCCCGGGTGGGGGTTGTGGAGGTCCCGGGCGGTGCGGCGCGAGGGGGGGCGGACGGCCGTGGGGCCAGCGGCCCAGATTGTTTCGGTGTGTGGGGGCCGCCTGTTGGCGTGCTCGGCCTGCATCGTATCGGGGTCGGCTGTGGGGCTTCAGGCTCTTGTTTTGGAGGGGCCCTGCGTGTGCTGTTCAGACCTGTGACGGGTGGCGGCTGGGAGGGGCCTAGAGTCCGCGTCATGAGTGTTTCGCCGCTTGGATTGCCCGGCGCGGGCCCCACACGCCTGCCTGCCGACTCAATCTATCACCCGCCCTCACCCGCACCCCCCGCTCAGCGGACATCATTTTTTTCAAGTTCAACGTGACCTCCGCCAAGAAGTAGAGCGTTTGACGGCCAGATCCCTGCTGGTTGCACAGAATGTTTTTCTTTTGGTATGTAATGTACAGACAGCAGCCCTGAAACAAACGCTTTGGGGCCTGCGGCCTGCTTGCCAGCGCCCTCCACCGCTGGCAACGCTCCTGCCGCGCCTCACCGGTGGTACCATGGCCCCTGGCCCATCGCCATGTCAGCTTACGTGCGCAGCAGGGGTGCCACGGATCCGACACTTCGTGCTTGGGCAGCACCAAGGTACTGTACGAGCCACTCTGAGTTGCTCCGACAAGGGCCTAGTGTCATGAGACAAGGGCCCAGTGTCATCTGCAGGGGTTTGATATTGATGTGAAGTGGAGATGTTGGAGGGATTGCAGGGAGGCAAGTGGAACAGGTGGGCGCTGGCCGGCAGGGACTGGCAGCATCCGTCAGCTTCGTCTGCTCGAGCTCTTAAACCGGCGAACAAACCCAGCAGCCACAATAGCCAGTACAGCTGGGAATGACGAGCTCAGCTCGAAATTGCACAGCTGCTGACGGCGGCTGACACTTAACTACCACACAACTCTGAAATGTGGTCACCAGTATTGCCATCAGGACTCCAGTCGCCGATTGACATCAGCGCCACCTGGCTGCTGCCCTCAATCAAACGGCATCTACTCCCTTCCTCTGCAATTGCAGATCTGGGTTGTTATTGCCTTAAGTGGTGCAGCAAGATTTCTGTGTTGCGCACAACAAATTTGCACCAATGTGATTGACAAACCAAGTGTTTTGGATGCGGTCGCCTGCCCAGCTGCTCTGTGAAGTTTGCAAGCACAGAACAGGTCTGAGAACAGCAATAGACGGAAGCGCAATACCTGCATAACATAGTTCCATTTTGGCGTCCATGCTGCCTAGGAACGCGCTTCCAGCTTCAGACGCTTTGCTCACATAGTCATCATCATAGTACCAGCATAAAACTTTCTGCAGTTGCCTTTTTAATGCCCAAAGCCCAGACTGCCGATTGACAGCTGCAATGTGCTGTTGCCAGGCTGTCGACATGCAAGCGCGCAGCAGCAGTAGCACATATTTCAGGCATGAGGACCAGCAAAGGCAACACCTGAGTTGTCATCAACACGATTCTGCTCTTGCGACCATGCATTGGCACCACTCAAATGGAAGCACTTTAAGCTGACCTTCGTTTTGATGCTTATCGGCCACAAGCGTGAAGGTTGCAACAGCATGGTGCTGGCTGTCGGCGGTTGAATTGCGGTTTCCAGCTCAACGGCAGGTGGTTATATACTGTATCCACACTTTGTATTGGCTATTGCAGCTGCACCGGAGCACAGGGCACCGCTGTTCACTCTCGTTGCTGCCATCTGCTGCCTGGCACCACTCAGCCCACATATGCAGCCCTGAGATTGCATCCCGCTGGCTTCTGGCGGGCGGCAAGGTCGGTGAGTCAGGGTTACCTTGGCACAGTCAGAGCTCACAGTGGCCCCTACATCTCTACATCACAGAAACAGCGCCGTGACCCCTGGAGGTGCTGCACATGTGGGCCGCACGCCTAATCGCCCCTGCGCAGTCGCTTTCTTGTGGAGCCCCGGGACACCTCGTCCCGCAGCCGCCGCAGCCGCCCCGCCTCGTCGTCAGCCAAGGCTCGCAGCCGCCGCAGGCGCTCCCACTCCTCCGCCAGCGCCGCCCGCGGGCGCACCTCCTCCGCGTCGACCCCGGCCGTGGCCGGGCGCAGCAGCCGCTCCTCCTCAAGGCGCGCGCCCTCCACGACGTCTCGGTCCACCCGCGCCGTCTCCTTTTTGGCCAAATCGTGCGCGAGCGCCACGAGGGACCTTTCGCGCGCCTCCGCTGCGTCCGCCGCTGCCGTCGCCCGCTGCAGCCGCTGAGCCTGGGCAGCGGCCAAGCGCTCGGCCTCTGCGCGCTCGGCGTCGAAGCGGGCCCTGCTGGCGTCGAGGCGCCTCATCTCCGCCGCCGCGCCCGTGATGAGCGCCGCCAGGCCCAGCGGCAGCGCGCGCCGCTCCTCCTCGAGCGCGCGCCGCGTCTCCTCCAACGCCTTGTGCGCGGTGCTGATGCATGCGTTGTTGTGGCGG
>NW_014010709.1:2821-5916 GCF_000611645.1 Monoraphidium neglectum
GGTGCTGATGCATGCGTTGTTGTGGCGGGCGATCATCATCACCGCCTCAACATCCCGGCAGGCGGCCGCGAGGTGCAGCGGCTGCAGCCCATTGTTGTCCTGCGCACCCACGTCAGCGCCGCGGTCCAGTAGCGTCTCCAGCAGCACACAGTTTTCCACCTCGGCCGCAAAGTGCAGCGCCGTGCGGCCGCTGCGCGTGGTTGCCTCCGGGGACGCACCGCGGTCCAGCAGCATGACGGCCATGTTGACTTGGTCATAATATTCCTCAGCTGCAGCGGCGTGGTGGAGCGCCTGCAAGCCCTCCATGTCGGCGGCGTCGACCAGGGCGCCGGCGTCCAGCAGGACCTGGGCGCTCGCTTCGTCGCCCGCCGCTGCCGCCATTTGAAGGGGGACCTCCCCACTGGTGGCTGCTACGTTGACATCGGCGCCGCGCTGCAGCAGGACGAGCAGCGCTTCACTCTCAGCACACGAGGCTGCAAAGTGGGCGGCGGTCCAGCCATTTGTGTCGGCGGTGTTCGGGGCCGCTCCGGCGTCGAGAAGCGCCTGCAGAATTTCCGTCAGCCCGCGTTGTGCTGCCAGGTGCAGGGCGGTGGTACCATCCGCCATCGCAGCGGCCGCGGCGGGATCGGAGGCGCCGGCGCCGGTGGCGGCTGCGGGCACAGCGGCGGCGTTGGGGTTGGCCCCGCGGCTGAGCAGCAGGCGCAGGGCGTCCGACCGCCCATGGGCAGCTGCGTGATGGACCGCCTGCCAGCCGTCCGCGTCAGCTGCGTCGACGGACGCGCCACGGTCCAGCAGGGCGGCGACCATGGGGGCGCACCCCGGCTCGCAGCACATCACTTCAACCAGGGCGCGATGCCCGTTGGGACCCTCGGCGTCAATCTGCACCCCTGCGTCCAGCAGCAGCTGCACCAGGGCAATATTGCCAGAGGTTGCCGCGAAGCACATCGTGCTGCCGGCGGCGGGGTCGTCGGGCGCAAAGCGCGCGCCGCGCTGCAGCAGGAGGCGCAACAGGACAGCGTTGTTTGCCGCAAGCGGCAGTGCCACCTCCCCGCAGGCGCCAGCGGCCGATGCGCCATGCTCCAGCAGCAATTGCATGGTTGCCACATGGCCTTTGGTGGCCGCCAGCTGCAGCGGCTGTTGGTCAGGACAGGTGTTGGTGCTGGCGCATACGCCCGATGCCAGCAGGGTGCGCGCCACATCAGAGTGGCCCCCTTGCGCCGCGTAGTGGAGAGCGCTGTAGCCGTTGGACATGCATGCGTTGATGTCTGCGCCGCGCTGGATCAAGAGCATTACAATTGCACCCTGCCCGTACGCGGCTGCCCAGTGCAGGGCTGGGACCTTGGGCACGGCGCTTTTGAGTGGGGCGTCCCCGCCCGTGGAAACGGCCTGCGCCTTGTACAGATCCAGCAGGCGTCCCACTCCATCCACATCTCCGGACACGATAAACGCCTTCAGTTGTTTCCAATTGCAGAGCTCAGGCTCAGGGCGCTGCGTCGGGGCTCGAACCATTTGAACAAAAAGTGACAGGCGGGCCGCCTTCTACGATCGGCAAAGATTTATGATTTTACTTGGGGCATGAATTCACGAGTTGCGATCCGTCACATGCATGGCTTATGTTCTAATAATACAAGCACCATGAAGGCAAGCACGCAGGTGGTCCAGCATGGTCGTGATGAGTCACGAGGGTGCTGCAGCACCTGGGCTAGTATCGGACAAACAGGCGTGCTCGCTCTACAACATGGGCGGTTCCTTGATGAAGCCATTGCCGTGCCCATGCACATGCGCTTGCCGATACAGCATCAGTGTTTCAGAGGTGCACGGCATGCCCACAGCCCATGCAACAACTCAGAGCGTGGCGTGCAAGCTGACTGCCAAGGGTGTCACGTGCGGACGTGTGCTTGCAGGGAAACGTGGCCAAATACGAATGGATTTTTGCCAATGCAAGTAGCTGCCGGCTGCCTTCAGCCAATGTGCCCATGTAGATGTTCAAGTCTGCTGGCAGGTAAGAAGCAGTCCTCGCTGCACGATGCCGCACGAAGCCCCATCTATGGCCAGGAAACCCAAGTGCATCACCAGCATTCACAGCATGAGGGGCTGACAACATGCTGGGGAACCACACTTGTGAGATCACAGGCTGCAAATCCAGTTTTGATAATAAGGTAGTGGCCGTGCGCACCCAACCCCTTGGCGCGCAGCCGACGAAGGGGCATGCGTGCAAAAGGAAAGCGCGCCATGCGAGCGGCGCAGGCCGCTGTTCAAACAGGCGAGCCCTCCCCTTCAGGGACCCACCCCTCAGTAATCCTCGCCCTCGTCCTGGCCCTCAGCGCTGTCTGCGCCCACCTTCTCGTCGTCCTTTTTTAGCGCAGCCAGGTCCTCCCTCGCCTCGCTGAACTCGCCCTCCTCCATGCCCTCCCCGACGTACCAGTGCACAAACGCGCGCTTCGCATACATCAGATCAAACTTGTGGTCAAGGCGCAAGAAGGCCTTGTTAACGGCCGTGGAGTTGGAGATCATGCAGACGGCGCGCTGCACCTTCGTTGGCCAGGTCGCCGCGGGGCACGACGGTGGGGGGCTGGTAGTTGATTCTGCACTTGAAGCCGGTGGGGCTGCAGTCCACGAATCCCAATGTTGTAATACAAATTGGGAAGATGAGATCAAGTAGTGAGAAAATTTGTGTTCGCTGAGTGTGTGGCATGCATGCGACAGTCCACGCAGACCAGGTTGACTGCAGGACACCAAGCAGCAACAGCAAGCATGAGTAGCAGGTGGCCACGAACTACGCCCGAACCCTCCGGACGACGTAGCACTGCGGAGCGAAGCTGCCCTCGGCGCCATGGGTGTGCACGCTGCGCATTCCTTACAAGGAAGCGGACCGTCTTGCCAGCGCCAATCTCAGGAGCAAGGAGATTGCAGGCGTGACGCGGCGCCCAACCACCGGCCAGACGGAGTCAGGGAGGGGCCAGGGCGCGTGGCAGACATATCAGCAAGCAATTTGGCGACATGCCCGATCAGAGCTGGGATGAATAGATAGATAAGTTACTCATACCATAGCATCACTGCCATCGGCCTCGCGCTCGTCAGAGCGGACCTCCTCA
>NW_014010709.1:6674-8654 GCF_000611645.1 Monoraphidium neglectum
CAAGCTCCTTACCCCGGTTGCAGCTGGGATTGACAAGAAGTCAAAGGACGCGAGCGGATACAGCATGCACTGGCGTGGGCAATGGGCACGTGCCCGCCGTGCGCTGGGGGCCAGCGTCAGGTCACTAGGGCTGTGTCCACTTGCACCCCCAGCTGCACGCCCCCCCTGGCCGAGCCGCCGCGTCCCCTGAAGTCCCAAGGCGCGGAACCCTCTCACCCGACCAGCGTGAGCAGCAGCCTGCATGAAAACAGAGGAGCAGTTGACGTTAGGCTGAGGGGGAAAGTCTCTGGAGCACCACCGTGTTTAGAGTGGCAGCAACTGGCTGCCTTCGAGACTAGTGTCGCTGTTGGCGAGCTGGTACTGCGTGGGAGCCACAATCTAGGCAGCCCCGAGAGGGCACCCGTCACGCGGCACTGGCGCCGATCGCCATCGTCGCCAAAACGTCATGGGGTGGCTGGCTGGCGTTGTGAAAGCGCGCCCCGCAACCAACACGGTCAACGTTGAGGCTTGGCCCCCGCAGATTGGCACGCTGTTGTCGGAAGTCGCCCTCAATTGCGCCTTGTTATGTGGGCTTCGCACGTTTTGTGCGAATGGCCACGGCCTGGGGCCCTGGCCTGGGGACGCAATGACTGCTCAAGCCTGCAGTTCTGAATATCTCCCTCTGCCCCCCATCCGCCGCTTGAAGCGAGACGTGCCTCATCATACACACAAAACACGCCCCTTCTGATTCGCCAAGTGCAATTGATGCGATACCTTGGACCATACCGGCCCTCTTTCATGGGTTCGAGTGGCTGGCCCACTTGACAGGGACCCCGCCTCCCAGGTGCTAGGCAGAAGCTGCCCTTGTGCCGCTGTCAGTGCAATTTGGCACCTGCTGCATGTGCCACAAGCCGCTCCCTCTACTACTTGCTGGAGTTTAGGGCGTTACTGGGCGCCAACGGCTGCTGGCCTACAGCCGCTGCAGCCGCACGCACGCGCGCATATGGCACTGGGTGCCATGTGGCTGCTGATGACGGCAGCCCATGCATGCTGCGAACACTGTGGCGTTGGCTGGACACCAGCGATGGGTCTGACTTGATGTGGGGTGAGCATCCGCCCGGCAATCAGCGGGCCAAGATCTCACAGATTGTCTTGACCCACTATACAGGTGTGAATAGTGTCATGCCACACAGCAGGTAGATTCAGCAGCGTACTTGCCCGACAGCCTATTACAAGGGGCAGTACAGCCCGGGTGTCCAGACCCAGGGCCGCGCTCACTCCCCAGTCACCAGTAAACCTCGTGCCCCGGCTCCTTCAGCAGACGCCGTCCCGTCCTTTGTCGTGCCGCATTTTGACCTTTGTATAGTCAAAGCTCTCATCTTTCAAAAGGTGATTTGTTAGACACGGGCAGCGCCTTGTCGCAGCCGCGCCCCGCAGGGTTGCACCGCCTTGCGCTGCACGCATTGAGGATTGCGCCGCCCGCCGCCAGTCCGAACCCGGCCCGCCGCCTTTGTCGGCGCCGCCCCGCACGCTGATCACTACACTGACGCCATCCGGCGCGGGAGAAGTGTCGTAAGTAGGCAGCGCTTCTACCAACAGTAGCAGGGCCCTGTGCAGCGCACGCCCCTCAGTGGCTGTCCAGTCAGCGGCAGATCCTGATGCGGCCGTCCTCGCTGCCGACCACCAGCAGCCGGCTGCAGGGCAGCAGCCCTACGCCCACGACCTCCCCTAGCGCCTCCCGCGCGCCCCTGCGGCCCCGAACCGCCGTCCACTGCATAGGGGGCGCCCCACCGCCGCCGCCGCCGCCGCCGGCCGCCCAGTCGGCGACGCCGGAGAGCGGCGCCAGGCCCAGGAGCCCGCGCGCGTGGCAGATCACGGCGTCGCGGCAGATCACAAACCCGTCGATGCCGCCGCCGCCGCCGCCCCCCGCGGCGGCAGCGCCCGGGGCGCCTGCACCGGCGCCGGCGCCGCCGCCCACGCCGCAACGCCAGAGCGCGGCCT
>NW_014010708.1:0-7732 GCF_000611645.1 Monoraphidium neglectum
GCGGGCGGGCGGGCGGGCGGGCGGGAGTGGCCGTTGAGGGCAACCACTCAACCAAGCAAGTTGCGCTATGTTATGCTTCTTGATGTATTGATGGATGCGTAGTTCAGCTAACGGAAAGAAACATGTAGGTTGTAGTTTTGTGAGCCTTGGCTCATTGGCACATAGCCCCAGCCAGCCAGCCAGCCCCTGGTCAGCCCTTGGCAGAGCTCACATAATGCCAAGCTGATAGCCGCAGTGGCTGAATCTACATGAAACGGTACCAGAAAGTTGGCCTTCCTCGGAGTGACGCTTTTGAGAAAGCTGACGTACAGACACCACAAGGCAGCAGCAGTGCTTGAAAAGGCGCCGCACAGGCAGCGCCCAACCATTTGGCAATGCCAAAGCCTGCAGAAGCAACAACAGCGACAGCACTGCTGTTTCTAGCCACCCTCTGAGCCGCAGACCGTGCCTGAGTGCTGCGGCTCGTACGTCATTGACCGCGTATAGCTGTGCCCTGGTCGCCCCCGTCGCGTGGTCGCCGCCTGTACGTACTTGGAGATAGATACGACAAGCAGCCTCCCTCGCACACAGTTGCAGAAATTCCTCGCTTCGCCAGTCATTATTGGTCCCGTGCTTGAGACCCTGTACATCATGTATTTGGACGTGCGGGTGCGGCCTAAGCAAGATGGTCTCCTTAGCACTCCCTTTGCTTGCGAGCACCTGTGGTTTACAAGTCCAAAACGTCTCCTGGTGCTAGGAGACCCGCTCTCCGCCTCCTCTCGTCAGCCTGTTCTTTGATCGGATTGAAGCGTGGCTGGCCGGGCGGGGGCCCTCGGTCGGCATGGAAAGAACCTGCCTGGCAGAGGCCTGATGCACGCGCTGTTGTATGCTGATGACACAGCGCTCCATCCTGGGGCAGGACGATGCAAGCCTGCGAATCATCTCCAAACCGTTGTTGAGAATCTCGGACATGCGACCTGCGGGTGATCGTTTCCAAGTGATTATGCGTGGTATTTGGCACCAGGTGCAGGCATCGCCCCGTGGGCAGCCGCTACGAGTCACGGGGCGACAGCCAATATGGGTAGCGCAAGCAAGCGGGAATATGTGCCTCATGCTGATCAGCAGCGACAAGGCGTACCCGTCGCTGTCATTCGGCATTGCATTGCTGCCTCGTCTGCGACACAATTGGGCTGAGGCCCGCGCAAATGAGTTGTATCGTCTCAGAAACCCTGGACGGGGTACATTGTGCCAAGTCAAGCCTACCGTACAGTTTGCCAGCTGTCACTGAAGGCGGTACCCAGGCGGTACCGTAGTCTGGCGCATGGCAGTGCGGCGGCGCTGCAGTCACCAGCATCGGGCGAGTCACACCCCTGAACAGTGCATGGATGGTGATAATTGATGTCTCAGCACTCCGCTGCTTGCCGCACACTTGCTCCTTTGATCCCCGGTGAGACGGTGACGGCCGACTACGACTCCAAGGTAATGAGGTATACTTTTATTTTATCTCAGCCCTGGATAAAAAAGCGTTACCGAAACTTCTTAGGGGCTTCCTGCGTGGCAAAGCAGACCCGTGCGTGGCAAAGCAGACCCTGCAGATCAATCTCGTAGGCGCCCTGAACCATGCATTACGAAATATACGGCCTCGTTTCCATTGCATTTGTGGCCGTGCTGGCCGCTTACACCAAGCTTCTCATCGCACCCGTGCTCGATACTTGGGCCTGATCTCAGGCTGCTGAGCCGTTCAGACAATTGTGGGTGGTTAAGAACTGCCAGCCAATTGGCGCTGCATCGACGGCAACGTATGTGCAGCGAACGCACAGCAGCAGCAGCAGCAGCAGCACCAGCAGCAGCAGCAGCAGCGGCAGCAACAGCAACAGCAAAGCCGGCGCTTTCTGTGTTTGCAGAGCAGGGGCATAATCGGCCACGCTTGGAGGCCCGTCAATTAAGATCGCAGCGGCACGTGCTCGGCGCAGTGAAGTGAGCGGGCAGGGGCGCGGGTGGCCTGTCGACGCAAGCGGCCATGGTGGACGTCTCTTTACCCCTGGAGGAAGTCGTCTCTCGAGAGATTATACGGAAGCTGCGGCTGGTGCGCGTGTGCGTAATGACCTGCCTAAATCCCTCTCTGTGTGTGTGTGTGTGCGTGCGTGCGTGCGTGTGTGCGTGTGTGTGTGTGTGTGTGTGTGTGTGTGCGCGCGCGTGTGTGTGTGTGTGCGTGCGGCTTGGCACACATGCGAGTGCACGTGCACGTATGCTTGTGCATGGGTGCGTGCGAGCTTGGACTGGCAAGAGCAGCCCCTCTGCGCGATTATGTTGTGCAAGGAAGCTGTCCAGTACACAGCGTACGTACATCTTGGCCATTCAGTACATGCACTCCGCAATAGGTCTCAATTTTTCTATCCCCAGCAAAACCATGCCCGTTTTTACATTGGCTCCAGGACCACCGCGTGGTTAGAGACGAATATGTCAGCCCAGCACGCGCCAGCTGCGCATCTCAGACCTGCCTGCCATTTGACGCTGCCATTTCACCGAAACCTTGCAACTCGCTGGCCTGGCGCCTTGCCATTCCAGGCCACCGAGGCAGAAAACAAGGAGGATCGGGAGATTGTGTGCGAGGAAGTCTTTTGCGACGTCACCGGGCGACTCGATGCCGCCGCACGTGGTGAGTGGTCGCGAAGACAAGCTGGGCTGCCTCGGCCCCTCCGCGGTCAGCTCTGAGTTGCGGCTTCTTCACCATGGCCCCGCCACGTTCAAGCGGTGCAGGGTCTGGAGTTGCTGGAGCGCCACAGCCTGCTTGCGTGGCAACCTTTACTTTGCTGCTACCCGCAGGAGCCCTTTTGTTGGCTTGGCAGGACATGGCTGTCTGTCCCTTTCGCACAACTCAAAACCACGCCAATAACATTGAGTCACCCCTGCGGGTGCGGTTGCTTAATTGCATTTCCAGAGCGCTTGGGTGTTCACGAAGACGTCAGCTTTTATCAAGTGCTGGCTCCATACTACCTGCAGGTGTGGCCGTGATCTCACCTCACAGCTGACGCACCGGCAAGAATATTAGATTTCATCACATCACCGGCCCTCTGCCCGATTGTTGGTCACCGGCCTGTCCTAGTTTGTCACTCAGCGCTTGCGGGCAACCCAAGCGCCTCAGACCCTCGTGGCTGGCAGCGATCCCTTCTATGGTGGGCTGGTACTATCCTCTTTGCAGCCCGTGCGATTTCACACGCCCCGCGCACCCATCCTTCAGGACACCAACGCGGCCGACGCGCTGCTGTACTTCTGCAAGCGCCTGTGGGGCCAGTCCATCGTGGGTGCCATATTCGCGCTGCTGCTGCATAGGTGGCTACTGCTGCGGCCAGAAGCCGGCGGCATCGAGCAGCGGCAGAAGCACGTCCACGTGCTCATGTTGGGTGCGTGGTTGTCCCACCGTGCTGTATGCCTGTCAAGTTCTGTTTTGTCGTTGCAAGAAGTGTTTACTTGATGCCATCAGAGATTATACCTGTCTATGAGTGTCTGAGATGCCAAACCTTTGTGCCTGCCACGCTACATGGTATTGCGACGCTTAGATTAGCGGGGGTTGACCAGGTGGCGCCGTGCTTCCCTGCTCCTCGATGTTGGCATCACCTCCAGGCATATTACCGCTCACACCGCCTCTTGTAGCATCCTCGAGCCAAAATAAAGAGCCCCCGTGACATCTGGTTACAGCATCCGCTCACACATCCCCCCCCTGGGCCCAATTACTCACCACCCGGCAGGCTGCCGTCAGCTGTTTCTGGGCGATGTTCAAAGCGGCTCCCGTCGATTCCAGCCGCTGTTCGATTTTGTGGCCCAGGGCATCGCGCTTGCGCCCAACAGGGGCCCGCTGGATGGGCTCCCCGCGCAGGCTAGGGCGGAGGTCCTGAAGGTGGCGGCGGCATACCTGCCCTACTATGAGCCTGCGGAGGTGGATACCTCACAGTTTTCCTTTCTACTTGTATGTCCTGTGTTTGATAGCATGAAGCTTCCAGCAATTGCAGAGGCATCCGCTTTGTGCACACGGAATGCACGTTCCCCACACCATTGTGTTGGAAAAGTCGCGGTGCAGCAAGTGGAATACCCGCCGCGCAACATGCAACATGCATGCATGTTGCTGCTATGCACTGCCTGCCACCGCTTTCTTGACGATGGGCGTGCCGTGTTCCCCAGGCTGTGCGGCAGCTGTTGGAGGACTTCCCTTCAGCTTCTCACACGTTGGCTGAGGGCGGCCACACCCCTGGGGAGGGCACAGACTTTGTGGTGGCAGAGATCACAGACACCATCCCACGGGTTAAGTCGGAGCAGGTGGGTGAGCTCGGGCCCAGGCGGATGCGGTGGTGGTCGCTTGACGGGGCCGCCTCCGCCGCCGTGCAGACACAGAGCTGGTGAGCTGCTGCCGAGGCGCCTGGCAGGCTGTGGTACACCTCGTAGATGCCACTGGTCGTACTGGCGAACAGACTTGTGACCCCCGTCCAACCTCATCCACCACATCCCGCCCCAGGGCCTGCTGTCGTACCTGCGCACACTGATTGCACTAGGGCCGACCCTCCGGGTGCGTGGTCTAGGCGTCACCACGCGGCTGCGGCTGCAGAGCGAGTTGTACAGCCTGGCGTCAAGGGGTAAGTGGTCCGGCTTTGACGCAACGTAAGGGTCAAGCACCTGGAGGGTGCGCCCTGTCTTGAAGAGGAGTCTCTTGCTTGCATTGCCACTCTACATGTATGCCGGCTCGGCCCCTGCACTCGCATCGCCCAAACGGATGCGCCGCACTCGCTGCCCGTAGCTCACATCCCTTGACCGGCTCCCCGCGCACACACGCTGCATGCATGCACCCCGCAGGTCCCCCGCATTACGCGCCCCGGGACGTCCGCCTTGCGGCCCGCCAGGTGCTGGATGCGCTCTTCCCCCTTGGCCGCCGCAGCCGCCAGCTCGTACGTCTTGCATTTTGGCTGCTGAATCCCCTGAGCGGCCTTCTGCTGCTGCCCGTGCGGTTCAACACGTGGCTCGTGTCGCTGGTTGGCGCACTGCTGGGCTGGCTCCTGCGGGTGCTGAACAGGCTCTTGCGGCGGCGGCCACCAGCAGCGGCGTCGGACAAGCAATTGGCGGTGCCGGTGGTGGCGGCGGAGGCGACGGCGGCGGCGGCGGCGGCAGCGGCGCAGCGGCGGCGGTGACGGCGTATGTGTGGCGGCCTGTCCAGTCAAGCAGGAGCAGCGTGTACGCCCATCAAGTTTTGGACTGTTTGCCATCTTTTCCTTGTTGATGCTACTGGGTTTCCCCTCATCCTTCTTTCTGTTTTGGTGGTGCGGCGTCTGTCGGAGGGTGAGCTTTCCCCAGCAATGCAACCCTCACTGTATGCGCAGCAGGTCCTGCTGCCAGCTAGAATCGGACCTTGCTTTCAAGCCTTGCTTGCATAGCCCAGGCTTGATCACAAACAGGCGTCTTAATTACTGCTGACCCGGCCCGGGGCTCCAGGCCAGCATCCATCCAATGTAGTAACTACTGTACCAGCATGCTACCTGCCAGTGGTAGGGCATGCCGCATATTCATCAGAGGCACGCTAGCTATGTGCAGGACCACGCATAGTCAAGGCTCAACGTATTTTTGGGCCCGACGTAAGCATTACCATCTCCGTCGACGTTACGCTGGGTCTCATCTTAGGGCGTCGTGCAAGAGTCTGGTGCAAATACTCGACCTGGCTGCGCCGCCGCCATGCACGTGTGCAGTTTCGCGGGATGCTTCTGTTCCCTGCAGAGCTGCTGGGTCGCAGTTTTGACGGACAATGAGAGCAGTCTCGATGGTGTCACGGTGACATCACCAGGACCAGGTGGCCGGCTCACTCAGTGAAGAGCGTTCAAAGCGGAGCGCACCGTCAAAACCCCAATATCAACCCGCAGTTGTATCAAAACAACTTATCACGCGGTTGCAAGCCCTGCAATCGTGGACTCGAGTCGATTCAATCGCAAACATTACATTATGGTGCAGACGAATATCATAGATGCACAATACTCAGCGCCTTAGATACTCGTCCATAACGCTGTTTGAGCGTTCTCATTACTTCACCGAACCTGACTCATCTGTTTTGTCGAGTATTATCCGTACTATCACCATGCTCAGTGATCTGAACGGCTCTTCGCCGTCTGGGCGCCTTTTGTGCTAAGGCGCATGATACCGTACTCATGATACATGGCTTCAAAATCGGTGAGTACCGCCTGGGGATCATCTCTTGGTGCGCACACGCATTGGGTTGTTAGGTGATGTTGCGATCTTGAGCCTCGCGCATCAGCAAGTGCCATGGCCGGACCATGCTGGACATCTGAATCGCTGCCTGCTCTCCATGGCTGCAGGTGGTGGTGGCGCTGCACCTGCACCGCAGCGCTCAGTGCCTGCCATCATGCCATCCACTCCCCGCGCGCCGCTTGCGCTGCTGGTTGAAGCGCATGGCGTCCCCACACTCGGCGACCCCACAAGAGGGGTGCTGAAGCACATGGTGCTGCAGAGCTTGGCCGTCGGATCGTGCTGGCTTGTGCAGCGCTCAATCAATAGCTGGCGCCACACCCCTGCATCAACATCACCAACCTCCATCAGGTCAAGAGCAGGCCCGACAAGTGAGTGACTGGGGCATGTCGTTTGTGCCGTGAGCAATCCACGATTCGCTTATCATGGGAGGCAGCTGGGGATGCAAGCCAAGGGCTGGGGTGGGTGAATCTGCTGGAGTTGGCGGCAGCCGCTCACCCTAAGCATCACACGCATCAACCTAGCTGCGTACAATCATCAATCCTGCGACCCTCAAACCGACATTTGCCGATATATGCTCTTGCTATCACAGGGAGAAGAGACGACTGCACGGGCGGCGTCTGCACAAGTACAACAAGGGATTGTCAGCTGGCATGCGCCGACGCTGTCTTGGCGCACCGTGCTGCTAGCTGCCGCTGTGCGCAAAGATCACGTGGCGCAGGGGCTGTGCTACTAGCTGCAGAACTCTGGCGATGTCCCGTGCGGCCACACCTGAGGGCGGCAGTTGGATACGCATGTCTAGTCGTTATGCGGCGGCGGCCAGCTCGCCAGCAAGCGGCACAAGCGCTCCTGTTGTTTGCGATTGTGAAATGTGTTGATTCCTTTCATGTGCACTTCCATGCATGGTTGCAAACCTGAGCTTGTTCTCCATTTCTGTCCGTTGCGTGCAGCCATTGGGTGCGCGCGCACGTGCACCGCGTTTGTGTTTGCGCACGCACACATGCTTCCATCCCCAGCCGTTGGCGCATGCCATAACCATACGGCAACTTAGATTTGCAATGTAAAGCATATAAGTATATAGAGGTGCAAAGGAATGCCAAATACTGCTATCCAGAGCGGCCTGGCTGATCCGCTAGGGAAAGAGTGCAATGATTCCTTAAGTGGTCATTATCTGGTCATTACTCGGTCCTTACGCGTCCCTATCCCGCGGCCCAGCGGCTCGACAGAGTCCTTAGAAAGTCCTTAGGCCGTCCTTAGGCTGTCCTTACATGGTCCTTATTCCAGACTCATAAGGACCGACTAGGGAAAACCCTCGTCCTTGCAGTGGCCGCCGTTTGGGCAGCGTCCGCGGCTGCCTCCCCCTCCTGTTCCTTGCATGCGGCTATGTGCGCGTTGCGCTGCTGCCACTCCCTGATCAGCGTCACCAGCGGTTCCAACGCCATGTCTGTTTGGGTGAATGTTTCAACAGAGTCGCCCCACTCCACCCTGTAGTAAGCGCATTCTTGCATGATAC
>NW_014010707.1:0-1997 GCF_000611645.1 Monoraphidium neglectum
GCCGCGCGGCGCGGGGCGGCTGCGGGAGGGGGCGCACGATGGGTTTGGGGACGACAGGCGCGTGCGGCCGCGGCGGGACTGAACGGCGACGCCGCGCGGCGCACGGCGCGCCTGTTCCGTGCGCTGTTGCCGCAGCATTTGTTGCCTCTGACCCATCAGGGGCTACTCCAGCCGCGGCCCCCTGTTTTTGTCGGGCGGCGCCCGCCAGACGCCTGCGGCCCTGTGCCCCTTCCCACTTTCCTTAGACCCCGCTTTTGCCCCAATCTGACTATCAACCTCCTGACCGTGGCCCCTGCTGGCCCCAAGCGCCGAGCAAGCCGCCACCAGGGCGATCCAGCAGGGCCGCGGCCCCCCTTCTCTCGCCGCGACCCCGCCTCTGGCGCCGCCGGCACGGCCGCCCTCGGGCCGCCGGGAGCGGCGTCGGCCGCCCGGCTTTCGGTTTTGTGCGGGAGAGCAGTGTGCTCTTGAAGCGTCTGCATGCACCTACGCATGGCCTGTTTTTAACCCTTTTGCGCCAGCGCCCGCGACACCCTCACCCCTGCGGCGCGCGCCGCCGCGCCGCGCGGCCCAGCCCCGTCCGCCCAGCCGCATTTTCGGGCCGTGCCGCGCTGGGGCGCCGCGCGGCCCCGCGGGTGCGGGCGCGTCGGCCTGCGCGCGCGTGCGCAGCCCTCTTCTTCACAGGGGCCATCCGCAGCACCCGCAGCTGGCGGGTGGGTTCCCGACTGCGACGGCCTGAGTAACCACCCTCACAGTATCAAATGACAGGGGCCTTGGGATGGTGGCGTCACTGACAGGGGTGGGTGACGTCATCGAAAGCGCCGCATCGCTGCAGCTTTGTGTTGCGCCCAGAACACAGTGGATCGTTTTGGGGTGAACTGGACATGCTCCTGCTGGCAGCCGACCCCAAAAGCAAGAGAGCCCAAGACACATCCGATCCGCAGGGTTACAAGGCCACCCAGGGGATGGGAGGTGGCAACGAGGCGCTCTGGGGCGCAGGGCCGCTTGAGATAAGGCAGGGCAGGCGGCCGCTCATGGTGGGCGCGTGCGAATGAAGGCACACATATCGGCACTTGCCTTTGACGAAAGAACCAAAGAAAAAAACTCACTCTACACAAAAAAAACTCACACTCAGGAATCAAGCAAAGCCCAAACCCCAACAAACTGCAAAGACTGCAAGGCGCAATCGCAGCGCCTCCTGAATTCCAAGGCGCCCCGTCACGGCGCGCCCGCCGCCCCCGCGCCCTCCGGCGGGGCGTCCCGCATGAGCTCCGGCCACCTCGCCGCGACCGCCCCCGCGCTCCGCACGTCCCACACGCCCACCGTCCCCTTGGCGCCCGCGAGCGCCAGCAGGTGCGGCGCGTCTGCGCCGCAGAAGCCCGCCGTGAAGATTGCGCCCAGGCCGGCGTCCTTGCTGGCGAGAAGCTTCGGGGCGTCACCGGTGACGTCCCAGAGCTTCGCCTTCTTGTCCGTGCTCGCGGTCGCGAGGAGGCCGGGGGCGGCCGGGCAGAAGCTGAGGGCGCAGGCGGGCTTGTCGTGGGCCGCCAGGCGGAACAGCGGCTTGGAGCCTGGGTGTAGGGTTTAGGGTTTTAGCGGGGCCGTTTGGATCAGCAGGGAGTGGTAGGGTTTGATGCGAGCGCGGAGGGGCAGGAGCTCAGGGTAAGGGGTAAGAGGGAAAGGGGTGCAGCGCGGCCGCGCGAGCCCCGCCCGGCTGCGCTTGTTGTTCAAAGAGGATTGAGGACGTGTGCGGATGTCGCTCTGGCATTTAACCCCCGAGGCCTGGTGTGAGGGGCCGCGGGGGCTGATAAACAGTTCGTTTCGGTCTGCGGAGGTCCATCAGCCGGGCGCGGGGCTTGGGGCCCGCGCCAGGATAGTTTGGCGCCGCGCTGCTGGTGTCTCGCACGCCTGAAGGCCGCAAAAAGCGGGCTGCGCACCGGCGACGCCGCCGCGTGCGCCGCGTGCGCCGCCCCCCCCCCCCAAAAAAAGTGCCACGCGCGGAG
>NW_014010707.1:2204-5062 GCF_000611645.1 Monoraphidium neglectum
CCCCTGCGCCCGCCACCCACCCGCGCCGCCGCGCGCGTCGTAGGCCGCCACCACCCCGTCCTCCGACGAGACCAGGAACACCGTCGGCGCGTGCGGCGCCCACGCCAGCGCCTCCACATCAGCAGACACCTTCCAAGTAGGGACCGCCCCCCCGCCGCCGCCCTTGCCCTTGCCGCCGCCGCCGCCGCCGCTGCCGCCGCCCGGCGCCCGCACGTCCACTATGCAGGCCGTCCGGTCAAACGACCCGGTCAGCAGCACCGGCGCCTCGGCCGGGTTCCAGGCCACCGCCTGCACCTTGCCAGAGTGGTGCAGCAGCGTGTGCTCGCAGCGCTGCGCGGCGACGTCCCACACCTTGACAGCCCCGTCCGCGCCGCCGCTGGCGAGCACGTTCCTGTACGCGCCGTTCCACGCCAGCCCCAGCACCGCGCCCTCGTGGCTCCCCGCCCGCAGCGCCGGCGGCGCCGCGCGCCGCTTGAGCTTCTGCTTCGCCGCCTTTTTCCGCGCCTTCCGCTTCTCCTCCCGGCTGAGCCCCTCGCCGCCCGGCCCCTCGCCTTCCGCCGCCGCCGCGTCGACGCCGCCGAGGGTGGCGGCGGGCTCGACCTGATCTATCAGATCCAGATCCCAGATCTCGATCCCGGGCTCCATGCTGCCGATCGCGACCATATTGGCTTTCTCGCGGGCGCCAGAGGGGTCAAGATCCATCCACGCCATGCACAGTGGGAAGGCTGGCAATAGGATATCGTGATGAGGATAGATATTCGCCTCGCCGCCTGCGGGGATTGCGGAACGAGCAGGCAGTGGGTCGTACAAGTGCCACTGGCGGGCGGCTGTGCGCGCGTGCTTGTGTGTATTTGGGGGGGAGGATTGAGCAAAGGAGGGGGTGCGCCTGCGAGGTCGTGTGGGCGTTGCTACCGGCACTGCAGCAGGGTGCCAGCGGCTTACCTCAAAACCCCAGCACGCGCGCAACCGCCGCAACGGTGAGCCCCCCCCCCTGGCAGCCCCTGCAGCCTCCCTCAACCCAAGCCACCATGGCCGGCCGCGGCCGGTGGTGAGGCCGTCACAACACACACACACACACAAACACACACACACACACACGCATATACACACACGTCCGCGCGCGCGCGCCCGCGCCCCTCACCTGTCGAGGGCCCGGCCTCCTCGTACACCCACACCCCCAGCGTGCTGACGTCATCCTCGTTGCTGGCCGCCAAGATCAGCAGATCGTCCGGCCGGATGACGTAATCCTCGCGCTCGCTGCCGCTGAGGCTGTCGTCGTCCTCGTCATCGTCCTTGCCGCCGCCGCGAGGCAGGTAAGGGTCATCCAACACCACGCCCTCAGCCACGCGGCCGCCAAGCGCGCGCGCCACCACCGCGGCCGCGCAGCCGCCGCCGTCTTCATCGTCGTCCTCGTCGTCGCCGTCGCCGCTGGCGCCGTCGTCGGACGAGTCGTAGTTGTCCATGTCGAGCTGCTTCAGGGCGGCTTCCAGGTCGCCGGTGGCGGCCTGCGGGGGTCGGCGTGGTGCAGATGTTCAGAGGTCCGTGTTTGCCAGGTTTGAATCACCCAATGTACGGACGGGTGGGCGCTCAGATGCAGCGCAGGCAGCATCATGGTTGGTGGCGATTGTAAGGGGCGTGCTTCAGGGTGGAGCGGGGTGGGTGCGGGTAGGAAGGGTCGGGCAGCAGGGCCGCGGCAGAAAGGGACGCAGCAGCTGCCGCCTTGGGCGTTCAGCACAGGGGCGCCGGCCCTGGCGCCCCAGCGTCCGATGCATCAGGCGGCAGCCGCCGCGGCGGGCCAACAGGTTCCCACTCGCTGAAAAGTCCGGCGGCCCGCCGCAGCGGCAGCCGAGTAGTGAATGGCCATGCCATCCCCTGGTATCAGTGGTCCCTCCTGCCTGCCCTGCGCACCGTCTTGCCGCCGCTGCCGCCCTTGCTGCTGCTTGCCGCCAGTGCCGCCGCCACCGCCTTCGCCTTGGCGACCGCCTCCTGCTCGTCCATCTCTTCGTCTTCGGTCTCCCAATCATCGCTAGGTTCGTCATCCTCCTCTTCACCACTCTCGCCGAGCACGCCAGCGGCCACGGCCTGTGCTTCCGCCCTCATGGCCGCCAGCTCTTCTTCACTCACAGGCGCAGCCTCCGGTACGGGCTTCGCTGCGCCCTTGGGAACCCAACATATGCAGCTGATCATGCCCGAGGACGCCATGGCAGCACGTCAGGGCCCGCAGTGGCCTGCGAAGCCCGGGAACAGCAGGACAAGACGTGGTCAACCCGCAACTTGCTAAAATGAGAGTCGCAGCGCAATTGTATATACAGCCATCATAAATACGTGGGCGTCGGTCTACTTGGTTTTTTACTGGGGTGATCTCATCTCACTAGCATGGGTCACCGGCGCTATCCGTTGCGCAAACCGCCCGACAAGACTAGTTGCAGGTTTACCATCCACCTAACAAGCATTCACGACCCCAACGAAGCGCAAGAGGGACCTAACGATAGATCTTGCCTCGCCACACACCTTCGACAAACAAGCTCAGCTCAATGGCTCCCAAGAGGGCAAGCAAGAAGAAGGTGAGGGCGGAGTTATGGGCTGATCAAATGGTACAGCCGGCAACAGGCCCATGGGATGGCGGCGGGCGGAGGTGGTGGCCATGAGGTCCCACACGCGGGCTGCGTCCCGATCCCGCACCCTCGCGGCAGCCGCCCGCCGGCCCGCACTCACCAGAGGCTGGGTCGCGCGCTCTTTGGGCTGGCCTCGGCTGAGCGCGCCGGCTGCGTGGCCGCTGCGGTGCCAAGATCGCGGCGGCAGCGGCGGCGGCGCCGCCATTGCCCCCGAAGCCCAGGCCGCGGCCCCCAGCATGATAC
>NW_014010707.1:5630-8507 GCF_000611645.1 Monoraphidium neglectum
CCCCGAAGCCCAGGCCGCGGCCCCCAGCATGATACCATGCACGCGGCCCCAGCCCCATGCGCCCGCCGCAGGCGCCATGCGGCGCGCCCCAGGCCCCGCACACACCCCCATGCGCGGGCCGCCCTCCCGCCGCGCCGCCGCTCAACAACGCATGCGCGCCGCGCGGCCGCCGCCATGCAGACCGAGGCGGAGGCGGCGCCTGCGGAGGAGGTTGCTGAGGCGGAGGCCCCTGTTGAGGAGGACAAGGAGGAGCCCGCCCCTGCCAAGGCGGACGCCCCTGAAGAGGAGGCGGAGGAGGAGGCGGCTGCCGAGGAGCCTGAGGAGAAGCCCAAGGGCCGCAAGAGCGCGCCGGCAGCCAAGAAAGAGAAGGCTGCCGCGCCCGCCAAGCGCGGCAAGAAGGCGGCGGCGAAGGAGGACGATAAGGAGGAGGAGGAGAAAGAGGAGGAGAAGGAGGCCGAGGCTGAGGCAGAGGAGGAGGCAGCGGCCGAGGAGCCGGAAGAGAAGCTCAAGGGCCGCAAGCGCGCGCCCGCCGCCAAGAAGGAGAAGGCCGCGGCGCCCGCCAAGCGCGGCAAGAAGGCGGCGGCGAAGGAGGAGGAGAAGGAGGAGGAGGTGAAGGAGGCAGAGGCGGAGGCTGAGGAAGAGGCGGCGGCTGAGGAGCCAGAGGAGAAGGCGGAGGAGAAGCCGAAGGGGCGCAAGCGCGCCGCGGCAGCCAAGAAGGCAAAGGAAGAGGAAGAGGAGGAGGACGACGAGGACGATGAGGAGGACGAGGAGGAGGAGGAGGAAGAGAAGCCTAAGGTGGGCGTCGGGGCGGCGTGTGGGGACTCTTCCATGAGCCACGCCCGCGCGGCGTGTGTCCAGGAGAGTGGCACAAAGCTGTGCGCATGCGTCGCGGGCCTGCGCCACGCGTGCGTGCACGGGCATCCAGGCCATGCGAATGGGAGGCCGCTCCACCGCGTGCTGCCCAAAATGCTGCCGCGGCCCTCAGGACGGCCTACACTTCCACGCAGCGGCCCTGTCCTGGCACTTGATCACACGCCGCCCCGCCCCGCCACGGCACGTCATCACGCCCCCCTCTGCAGAAGCGCGGCCGCAAGGCCGCCGAGCCCAAGGCCAAGGCCGCCCCCAAGGAGGCCGCCAAGTCCGCCGGCAAGCTGGCGGCCGGCGACGCGCTGCCCGACTTTGAGCTCAAGACCGAGGCGGGCGACGCGTTCAAGGCGTCCGAGGTTGTGGCGGAGAGCGGCCTGGTGATCTTTGCGTACCCCAAGTGAGCGCCTCGGACCGGCCGATCGGGCGGGTGGCTCGGGCACCAAGATGTGCGTGCAAGCTTGGGATGAGAGGAGCCGCTCAAAGACATGCTGCGGGCTGGAGGGCCGCCGGCGATGCATGCACCAGCCGCTGTGCACTGCGCCGCAGCGGCGCCGACTGGCCCCAGTCGCTTCACCCCCTTGCTGCTGCCACCCGCCTGTTGATGTTCGATTTCGCGTCCGCAGGGCCAACACCGGCGGCTGCACCAAGCAGGCCCTCGGCTTCAAGTGAGTCTTCTGCGCTGAATGGCTGAAAAAAAATGGAAAGGCCGTTTGCTGATCGGGACCTCCGTGACCAGAGCGGCGGACGGTCTCCCGTTAGGGCGGGGCAGATGCCAGCGCCAGCCCTTGACCGCTCCTGCCTGTCGCCTTGATGCAAAGTGCAGTGCCCAGCGCTGATCGGCCGCCGCGCTCACGCGGGCTTCGACCCCGAGCTTGCCTGTCCACCCCCCCTCCCACCCTTCCATTCCTGCTCGGGAGCCCGCCACCTCAGCGTGCCATGCTAGTGATTTCAAATCAACTTCCCACGTACCCTGAATCGACCTTGATTGACCACTCCATCAAATACCACCCCCTCGACCTCACACAACCTCACCTGTCAACCCCAGCAAACCTCACCCGGCCAAGTCAACCAGCCCTTGCACCCTCAGCCCATAAAATCTCACCTCCTCAACCTTTCAATCCCCTCACCCCTTTCCCACATCAATCCAGGGCCAACCACGAGGAGCTGGCTGCCGCAGGGTACAAGGTGTTTGGCATCTCCGCAGACAACCCCAAGCCCCAGGTGGGTGTGAGAGGAAGGCAGGAGGTTGCAGGGCCCGCACGCTGCTGCTGCTTGGCACGGGGACGCCTGCTGTGAGTGTGTGTGCGCGCGCGTGCGTGTGCGCGAGGACGTGCATGTGCGTGTGCTTGTGCGAACGTCTCCTTCACCACCACCCAGTCATAGAGCCCACTCCCTCAGCAGTCTGCTGCATGTGCAAACACATCGCCGCCCTACCCACACTCACTTCACGCACGCAAGTAAAACACATACACACACACACACACTGACATGCATGCGCGCGCACACACACCGAACCACCCTTTCCTCGTTCACCCTCCCCCTTGCAGGCCAACTGGAAGGCCAAGCACTCCTTCCCCTACAGCCTGCTCTGCGACCCCTCCAAGGAGGTGCGGCCACCCTGCTCATGTGCAAACATGCACACACACGCACACACACAAACACACACGCGCACACACAAACACACACACACACACAAACACACACACACACAACCGGCCCAGCCCGTCACGATGCCAGCTGGCCCCGACCGCCCGTCAACGGCAGCCTTGCCTGGTGGTCCCTGCCACGCCCCGCGCGGCGAGGCCTCTCTCGCCGAACTGTCCAGCCGCCTTCCAACAACTCCCCGCTCCGAAGGGGCGCGGCGGGCACGCCAACAGCGCCCATTGCACGCCCACCGCCCGCCGCCCGCGCCTCGTCGGGCGGCCCCCACGCTGCTGCGCACACAGGACACTCTCGCAGAGACCCCCATGCCACTGCATGCGCCATCAATGGGTCGGTCACCGCACCCCC
>NW_014010706.1:0-808 GCF_000611645.1 Monoraphidium neglectum
GCCTGCGGCGGCGCCGACAGGAACGGCGCCGGCGCGAACGCGAGCGACGCCGCGGCGCTCGGCGGCGGCGGTGGGACGCCGCCCAGCGCCAGCTCAACCACCTCCCTGAACACGCAGCGCGTGCCCGCCTTGGTGGCGCGCGCGACGACCTCGCCCATCCAGTCGTCGTCCAGCCCCTCAACGCAAAGCAGCTCAAGGCCGCGCACGCCCGGCGCCGCCGCCATCAACGGCAGCAGCAGCGGCGCGTGCAGCGGGCGGTCTGGGCAGCCCTGGAGGCGCACGCTGACGAGGCGGCGGCAGCGCGTCAGCAGGTCGCACACGGCGGCGATCGCCGCGGCGTCGGCCTCCCAGCAGCCGGTGATCTCGAGGGAACGCAACCTCGGGAAGGCCGAAGGGATCAGGTGCAGCCCCGCGCGCGAGAGCAGCTGGAAGCCGTCGGCGCAGCAGCCCAGAAGCTGCAGCTCCGCAACCGACGGCAGCGACGCGCCGACGGCCGCCGCGGCGCCGCCGCCGTCCGTCAGGGCCGCCGCCGGCAGCTGGAGCCCGCCGGCCGAGACGCGGCGCAGCGAGGGGCAGCCCGCCGTGAGCGCCGCCAGCAGCGCCGGCGGCGCTGGCAGCGGCGCGATGCCCAGCCCCTCAAGGGCGCCGACGCGCGCGAGCCGCTCCGCATCGGCAGCTGCGATGCGGCTCCCCGACAGGTCCACCTGCTCCAGCGACGCCACGTCGGCGGCCGCCGCGAGCGCCCCCGGCCCCACGTCCCCGCAGCCGCGCAGCGCGAGCCGCCGCAGCGGCGCGCCGCCGGGGCGGG